>NC_081408.1:155828646-156003646 GCF_030272615.1 Cryptomeria japonica | reverse complement strand
ATTGACAAGGTATTGTATGATCATGCTAGTTACAAACGTCTCTTCAAATAGATAGTCATTCCCAATCTCATCCTCTATCTATATGAGCACATGAGGTCATCAATGGATCACATAGATTATCTTATTAGTGTGTAAACCCAATAAAACACAACCCAAAGTTTTATTACTGTTATCACTTATTAAACAACTCTCCTATGGGTTATCTTGGCTACCATTTTGGACCTTGAACCCCATAGAGATTCAATCACCATTAATGTACCTAGATAACATATCCTCTATTGCTCAAAATAAGCATCACAAAAATTATGATATACAAATAGGAACATCAAGAAACTATATACATGAATAGATTGCATAATCTTCAAATAAGACTTCCAAACAAAGACCAATCAGAAGGTCAATTCCTAAAACTATATCATAACCTCAAAATTAGTATTTCTTTTTACAAATCAAATAAAGAAAGTGCATATGAACACCAATCCAGCCAAATTAAGTCCAATCAAACATTGAAATCGAAAATTGATAGGGTACATAGTCACCATAAGGCTCTAGAACTGACTAGAGTCAAAATTGAACAAAATTGAAAAGAAAATCAAAACCCATAAACTTGTGCAATTGGTTACTAAATTTGCATAGTTGCTTAAAAATTCAAAAAAAATAAACAAAAAAATAGCATAAAACTTGAAACTAAATTTTGACAAAAACCCATTTTAAAAACTGGCTTGATAACATCCTTGAAATGAAGAGAAAACAAACATTGGGAATCATATAGGGTTTCCAATCAAGCATAAAGAAAAACTGATCAACTGAAACAATCAATCCCCACACTCGATTAAGCATATAACACTATTTTTAAAACACGAATAAAGAACTGATTTGAGACAATAAATATAACCAGAACAACATTCTAAAATCCCATCTATTAATAATTTTCAATTAAAACAACAATTAAAATAGAAATTAAAACTAGGAGATATAAACCTACTTGAAAACTTATGAAGAAAGATAGAAAAGAAAGAGAGAGAATTTGAAGATGAATATCTTAAACACGAACCCTCTTCCGATTAGCAGCAAAATTTCAGCAATCAAGCCCAAAGCAATTCAATCAAAGCTCCAAGGAAACTTCAGAAAAGAAATCCTCTAATCAATATAAAAAAACTGCATACCCTTCTCCAAAATTCATAATCCAAAATTGTGCTTCAAAATTCTCCATGCAACTTACAATCATAATTATTCTCCCAAAATTTCATGAAAATAAAATGTAAAATAAAACTTTTATAAAGAAAATATATATACAAAACTCAACTACATCCTAAACAAATCTTGACAAAAACGGGCACAAAAGAAAAGAAAAACCCTAATTTGAAAATCATAAAACATCAATTAAAAATATTAAATCGGTAATATAAAATTAATTTCTAAATAAAAATCCCCATAAAACAATTAAACAATAATATTGAAATATTAAAACACTAATTAAAAATTCCCTTAAAAATAGTTAACTCCCACTCAACAACATGCAAAAAATAAATAATTATTTCCAACTAAAAATATATTTATCCACCAAAAGAACAACTAGTTCTACAGAAATAGAAGAATTAATACTGCAATAAAGGATAATTTTCACTCAAGGGAATTCTCGCACTAAAAATATTCACATGTACAATAATAAATCATTTAATAAATAATATCCAATAATATAAATATATTTATTAAATCGAAAACAAAATTAAAGTAGTAATAAACAATAATTAATTATTAATTAATTTATAGCACTCAAGTTATAATTAATATCAATAATTAAGATAACATAAAATATCACACATTCAAGTAAATCATAAAATAATACCTATATGAAAACAATACTTACCACATACAACAAGGTGATAAGATATTGTCTATATGACAAATCTGACGAGATAAAAATAAAGACTAGGTAATTCTCCCTAGGTTAGGACAATGTCTACGGTTAGATACATTTTGGACCTTGTACTATCTCCTATGCCATCATTGGGATTTAAAGACACACTGAAACCTATGGGATCATGAGGATTCAATGTCTGGTACCTACTATATAGAGGCCAATTGGAGACATATTGAAATTTGCTAAAAATAGACACTACACAAAATAGTAAGTTCATGAAAAACATCCAAATTTCAGTGGTAGGCTCTTTGAATGATTTCCTTTTCTACACCTAATAATATATTAACATCTCATAAGACATCATAATAAATTACCAATATATAATCCAAATCATAAGTATACCATCAATAACATCAATATGTCCATCTCAAATAAGTTATAACAATAATCATGTCCTAAAACATATAAGCATAAAATATTCCAATAACATGGATCACATGTATGTATCCATACACATTCATACCAATGAAATAAAACACACCTAATGAGTCAAATATAGTCTAACAAGTCAAAGTAATAAGCATCTAAAGAAAATAATGGAGGGGTACTACATTTTCTGAAGATTTGTATGAAAGTTATAAATACTATTTCAATCTGCTATTGTACAAGAAAGAAGAAATCAACAACCTATTAAGTAGTTTATCTATTTATAACAACATACAAATATTTTTGTTTTTAGTTGTTCTTTTACCTTTTTTTATTTTGAATACTCTATTTATTCAATATGGTGTCATATCCATTTTAAATCTTGGGCATATGGGTTTTTTCATGTGTGGGTTGTGAATAATGTAGGTTGTGATTCAATTGTGAGTAGTACTAGTAATTTTTTATGGCAAAAGAAGTGAGCAATATTATGGCAAAGTATAAAAATTTGTGAAATATTCTAAAAATAATTTTTAAAAAAAATTGTATCAAAGAATCTGAAGGTTTCCTTTAATTGTATAAAAATATTTGTGTTTTTATTTTCTTTTATATTATATTTTTTATTTTGAATACTTTATTTATTCAATATGGTATCAGATCATCCAAGGGGTTGAGCTTAACTGGTTAAAACACTGTGTTCTCACTATGGAGACCCAAGTTCAATTCCCAATAGGGACATCTGAAGTGGAATTCTAAGTTGTGACTCTTGGCCTTCCATAGGATGGGGAAGGTGTTGGGGTCAATCTAATCAAACATAATAATAGTATTAATAATTCAAAGATATGTAATGGGGTTGGGCCCCCCTACTGTGTCCCCACTGGTTCATAGCTCTAGTCAAAACCTATTCAGGCTTCAGCCCATTCCCGATAAAAATAAATAAAAATAAAAATATGGTATCACTATCCTTTTTTAATCTTAGGTATATGAGTTTTGTCATGTAGGTTCTATTTAATGTAGGTTGTGATTCAATTGTGAGTAGCACCAGCATTTTTTTATGGAAAAAGAAGTCAGTGATATTGTGGTAAAGTATACAAATTGGTTTAATATCGAGAAAAAAAATTGTATAAAAGAATCTAAGGTTTTTTTTAATTTTGTTTTCATTTCAAAAGAAGATACATTAGTACATTCGGAGCTGATTTCCAACGACCGTTTGTCGGATTTGCGACGAATTTTCACCGGAGTGCCAACAAAATCAACTGTTGAAAACTCAGCATCGGATTGGTCGACGATGCCATGCCCGTCAAAAATACGATAATCCAATAGACTCTGCCAATGTTGTATGTCCGCCAATTACATTATCAATTGAAAGCTTGGTATTCGTCATAATTCTGACGATGATAATTTTCATCAAAAAAAAATTATTATTATTGATGAGACCCAATGATGTCTCATTGATAAAAAAGAGCCATCAAAGGAAGGAAATGTTGATGAATTCTAGAAAGGACGCACTGAAGATAATAACTTCGTTGACAAAAGATATCGAAGAAAGCAGAGAGGGTCTTCATCGACAAGAAAAGTTCTCGAGGAAATAATACTATTGACGCAACATAAAAAGGACCCCCCAAAAGGAGCGTTTTCATCGAAAGAATAATATCGGTCCAAATTAAAAAGGTATTGATGACACCCAATGATGTCTCATCGATATAAAAGAGCCATCAAAGGAAGGAAACACCGATGAATTCTAGAAAGGACTCACTGAAGATAATAACTTCATCGACAAAAGATATCGAAGAAAGCAGAGAGGGTCTTCATCATTGGGAAAAGTTCTTGAGGAAATAATACTATCGATGCAACATAAAAAGGACCCACCAAAAGGAGCATTTTTATCAAAAGAATAATATCGATCCGAATTCAAAAGGTATCAACGAGACCCAGTGATGCCTCATCGATATAAAAGAGCCATCGAAGGAAGGAAATGCCGATGAATTCTAGAAAGGACTCACCGAAGATAATAACTTCATTGACAAAAGATATCGAAGAAAGCAGAGAGGGTTTTCATCGACGAGAAAAGTTCTCGAGGAAATAATACTATTGGTGCAACATAAAAAGGACCCACCGAAAGGAGCGTTTTCATCGAAAGAATAATATCGATCCGAATTCAAAAGATATCGATGAGACCCAATGATGTCTCATCGATATAAAAGAGCCATCGAAGGAAGGAAATGCCAATGAATTCCAGAAAGGATTCACCAAAGATAATAACTTCATCGACAAAAGATATCGAAGAAAGTGGAGAGGGTCTTCATCAACGGGAAAAGTTCTCAAGGAAATAATACTATTGGTGCAACATAAAAAGGACCCACCGAAAGGAGTGTTTTCATAGAAAGAATAATATCGATCCGAATTCAAAAGGTATCGATGATACCCAGTGATGTCTAATTGATATAAAAGAGCCATCGAAGGAAGGAAATGCCAATGAATTCTAGAAAGGACTCACCAAAGATAATAACTTCATCGACAAAAGATATCGAAGAAAGAAGAGAGGGTCTTCATCGATGGGAAAAGTTCTCAAGGAAATAATACTATCGGTGCAACATAAAAAGGACCCACCAAAAGGAGCATTTTCATTGAAAGAATAATATCGACCAGACAAAAGGAAGCTACATCAATGAGGATATAGGTTTCGAGGAGGTTAAAAGGCATGTTCTCGATATGTGTGGTTTTGTCGATGTAACTTTATCGGTGAAGAATGATAAGGGAAAATAAAGAAAAGCTTCGATGAGATAATAGACTCATTCATCAATGGGGCATAGTGATATCGATGAAAGAAGTATTTCGATGGAAAAATAAAGGAGGACACCGAAGCCCAAGGTTTCTTCAACATAAGACCCGATGGATATCAAATATGTTTCAATGAGGAGACGGCCATACTGATCGAATATAGTATTTCGATGAAGGGAAAAAATTCTTGATCGAAGTAATATTTGAAACAAAATTATTGTCGATATAAACAAAGAGATCGATAGACTAAAGAAACAAATGATCGAAAGACATATCCTCATCGAAATGATTATTGATTTCCGCGCTAAAAATTAGAAACAAATCCCAGGGAAGGTCACATCGCCATTAAATTCAAACGTGTGCCCGAGTGACCGTTGTCCAAACTGCCATTACTAACTGATTAAATATGCCATAAGTAGTGGATCAACATCAAAGGACATAGTATTAAGGAATTCACAGGCGACGAACTGAAAGTAGGAATTGGGCAAATTCACAGATAAAGCTCAGTAATTCCAAGTAAGATGTTTGCACAAAGACCTCTTTTTTAAAATTCAAATGGAATCATCATCTAAAACTAATAAGACCAGAAAGGAAAAAGAACCTATTGCTGCACAAGAAAAACCTAAAAGATAGAAAAGGGAAGGGTGTTATTTGGCCCAGGACCTAATTGACCAGTGCTCATCATCTAGTTTGAGGTCCAAGAAGATTAGAGCTGATGAGGAAGGCTTGGAGGACCGGTTTGAGGATCTTGGAGACATATGGACAGAATTGAGAGGGTATGAATTATTCATATATGGGTACAATAGAATAGTTGCCCCTCAACCTATCAATAATTTATGGCAATTGAACTTAGGAAGGTTAGTTGTGGCTAATGTATTCATAAATGTGGAGCTCATGAAGGCATTGGCAAACAATTATGACCCTAAAACCCGGACCATATATAACTACATGGGTGAGCCAATTCTTGCAATCACAAAGGAGGTTATTGACACCGTGTTCGAGTTGGATTGGGGATTTAAAGAATTGATTGACCTCAAGAAGTTAACAAGTGAATATTTTAACCTAGATCACATTTGCAAAATGTGAAGACTCCCTAGAGATAGACCTAGGAATGCAGGGTCCTTAGTGCCACTAGGTGAGGATGACAAAGCTCCCTATGATGTCAACTCTTTCCATCCATATTTCAAGTATACCTATTACTATGTTGCCCAAGTGATAGGGATAAAAGCCCATCCTTTGATGGATATTGTAGCCATGGTCATTTGTGCCGATTTGCAGTCTAAGGACCCCCGCTTCTTTGATTTTTGTGCTTATTTGGTTGAGATTTTGAATCATGGGTTAGAAAAGTTAAAGGGGGATGTCATCAATGTTCATTTCAAGCATTATTCCTTACTTATGTATATGCTATTGTATGTGGGCCAAGATGAAGGGTTATGGCCAGAAGAGTTATGTGTCAGGACATATGACAATGTTGGGATGAGAAGACTAGTGCAACTATGGGTTTCTTCATAGGACCAGAGGTATGTGAATAATCAATATTGGCATTTTGAGGAGTTCTTTGTCAAGCCATTATATAGACTGTTGGCATTCCTGTGCGATCATTCCCTTGCACTAGAGGTTCAAAGATTCCTAAGACCAAAAGATTTCGCTGAAGATCCCTCAATTGAACACAATTGGGGAGATTGGTATTGTTTTTCAGACTACACACAAGTCAGGGTATATGGGTTCGAAGGGAGACCATACTTACTACCACTTACAGTCCCTAACAGAGTGGCTTGTCTGGAAATAATGAGGCAACTGTCAATAGTGAGTACAGAACATCTGACAAGCCATGGGAAACAATCAATTGTACCTGGGTTGTTAGTATTTTCAGATTTTATTGTGAAAACTTCAAAGAGTTATGGCCTACTGCAGACAAAATTGGATTATTATGGCATGGCTATGGGGGATCCAAGGCCCAATTTCTATCCTCAAGGATACATAAGGATAGCCCAGTCATCACAAAAGCTGAAGGCTAGAGAGCCCAAATCTTACCTACTGGATGACCTCATTAAGAACAATGGCAGAGAAGAGGCTAGAGTGAAGTGAATAAAGTTTAAGAAAGCAATGCAGGCTTATAAATGGAAGCTTTTTAGAAGGAAAATGGATGAGAACGTGCTACAAAAGATTGAAGACCCCTTGGAGTTGGCCAACAAACTTATGGAGCATGAATTGGAAATACTTGAGGGAGTCCGGCCTTATGTTTTTAGGGATTACATTGACACTATTAGGAATACAAAACCTTTGGCTCATATGTCTCCTGGTTCCACATTTGGCATCATTCAATTCACTTCTCAAGAGGATTACCCCCTGGTTATGCAGAGGATACACCAATAGACTTGGCAACAGGACAACTGAATGTCTGAGAAGTGGCTGACATCAAATTCCTGGAGCATGAGGATTTTATTGTTGATAGTAACTTCATTGCTTCCAATGAGTTCACCGCATTCCTCTATCAACATAAAGGATCTCAAATTAGGAATAACATGAGAAATAGTGAAGAAGAGAAGAAGCTTCAAAAGTTATGAGAGGAGATGGATCTTGTGATGAGAGAAATGACACCTGAGAAGGGAAGACAATTGCTTAAGGAAGCCGGTGTGCTATTATACTCTGGATGGGACATGAACTCTGCCTTGTTGTTTGATGGATTCCTCAAGAAATACGACCCAAGTAAGCAAATGATGCCAAAAGAGATTGATAAACTCCTTAGAGGATCATGATATGATCTAGATCAGAAGGCTCTTCTATAGTGGTCTATCTACCCCAAAGATGAAAGACCTATATTGGTTGATACAAAAGAAGCTTTTGGACATTTGATGGTGCAATAGGTTGGAAAGACTGACCCTAGAAAAACTACCAAACTAAATTTGGATGTCGCTAAACTGAACCAAGATTAGATAGAGTTTCTGGTCCAAGAAAATTCTACATACAAAAGCCTATATGAGAAAACCGATGAAGAAAAACAGAGGCTGCAAGCAAGATTTCTTCAGATTGATACAGGTACCAGTCAAACAGGGATGACATATAGTGTTGACATAGACGCCATGGATTCCTTGACAGATGCTAGGTATTGGAGGAACAGGGCCAAAAAGACATCTCGACAAATAAAAAAGGAACAACAAAAGATGGATAAGTTAGTTCTCAAGGTCGTTGAGCATAGATTCAAAAGTATGGTGCAGGTTGTAGAAATCTATTGGAAGACATACACTGGAATAGTCAAAGCTTTGAAAGAGCATGAAAGGCTCAGGTCTCAGTTGGAAGGCATGATGAATGACAACAGTCTGATGAATCCAGGTGAGAAAATTGAAGCCGAGGCTTACTTGAAGTCCCATGATGAATTGGAAAATCAATTAAGGAAAGAGCTTCAGAGGCTGGACGATGGGAATGCCCCTAGGGTGCCCTCATTTTATAGTAATCATGAGTTAGTATTGTTGGAACAGTGGAAACAAGACTTTAGTGATGAGAAGAATCAAGTAGTAGTAGAGTTGGATCGGGACAAAAAATTGTCACTTTGTGTTAACCATATTCTATCCAATCATTTCCAGATAGAAAGAATCATGAGGACACTAAACAATGACGTTCTAAGGTATAAATATGATAAGTACATTGAACACATAGGAATGCTAAACTTGTTTATCTTCCAGATTGTTAACAAAAGTGCTAATTAATAGTTATGTGCTGAAAAGCCATGATGCTTGGTGACAATGTATACCCTCATATAAATGAGGGAACTTTTGTAACAATAAGGATCATTAGAGAAGAAGTAGAATATAGCCTCGGGCTTACTATTGTACCATTTTGTGAACATACATAATATAATCAGTCATCTTTCCTTTGTGTATATGCTGTGGATTACTGCATCTTTTTGTAGACAGTTGCTTGTGATATTATCTAAAGGAGATAAGGTTACTTGTGTTCTTCCAGTAAAACTTTGTGTTTCATATTGTGGATTTGAATAAAAGATTTACTTGCGAATATAGTTTTGTATATAGTGCACTTGCATATGTATATAGTTTTGTTTATAGGTGGAAAGCCTAAGGTTCAATGTCGAACTTGGTTGCTCTGATACCATATGTAATATTCCATTAATTCTATACTTAAAGAAAATAAATTGTGATCTATATTAAGATAAAAAATTGAGCATTTCAAAATAAAACATAACTACTTCAATTGAAGGAGAAAACTAACTAAATGTTCTTCAACATAATAAGAATCTAACTAATTTATCTAAAAGGAAGGTAATCTTTTAATGATAAAAAACATTGAATAAATATTATTAAGCTAATCAATATGAGAAAGGAATTCAAATGGCAAGTTTCATTTTTGAGGGAAGAGATAAAGGTTCAGAGGTTACAATTCATTTAACTTTCCAACTAAAACTTTTGTATCAAGCCTCGACATAGTTTGGAATAGGGAGAGAATCATCAAGGGCCTCTCCATTCAATTGTAGACTTGCTAGTCTCCCATGCCCCTTCCAATTGGAAGAGAACCAACCCTTCATGAGGGTGCATTCTAAGGATTGGGTCTCTTTTACATCTGGTCATCTGAAATGCAAATTATAGCAAGGTATTGTGACTATAAGATAGAAACCATCCTAGGAGCCTCTAATATATCAAACGTTGAGAAAGTAGCAAGCTTACTGTACAAAGACAGTGTTCACTATAAAGTTGCAGTCAAGTTCAAAGAATTGATTTGTGGGAACAAAGGGTTTCATATGAGGATAGAGCAGTCTCATGAAATATCATGACAGTCATAATCATAATCTAAAGAGTAGTGAAATCTTCAAGATAGATTGGTGATAGTGCAGTCATTCATTAATTGTTTTGGATATTTCAAGCTATGTTTTCCTAATAGATGGTCAAGTATAGAACAACAACACTCAGAAAATATAGTCTAGAGAGATTATAGTCTACAGTAAAGCCAATAGGCATTCATACCTAGTACCACATAAAATGACAATAATCAAGTCTACTGAGTGAAAAAGAGGAGGGTATAAGTTTCTAAAAGGTCTTTTCAAACCTTAACAACAAATAACATGCTATTGTTGCATCATTGTCAAAACTTGACAAGAACAACACCTTATAACCTCAAGAGGCATAGCAGTCATAGGGCAACTCATATCAAATGTGAAACTCAATACAATAAATAATCTTAGTTTGTAGCCATATAGCATCATAATGTAGTCCTTGACCAAGTATGCATACAAAAAACATCTAGTTCTATTAAGGCACAAGCATCAAAGTCAGAGGTTATGACAACTAGTCAAAAACATCAAGTACAGAAAGGTTAGTCTCAGTCACTAGAACACAATTTGCAACATGCATTAGGAGTTGTCCTCCTTACAAATAGTGCAACATTAAAAAGGTATTATCAAAGCTACAACCACAATTCAAAGAGGAAGCTTACAAAGATAGGACAAAGCTAGGTACAGTCATAAGTCAAGGCGAATACATAATTGAAACTCAATCCAAAATAGTGAAGAAGTGCAACAAATGACATGAGAAGTCTAAATAAGTATTATAGCAATCATGAGTCAAGGACTAATGAAGTTATTTTTTGCATCCATGATAAAATCCTTAAAAGCATCCATGATACAATCTCAAACACACTTTTTACGGTTCTCTTGGTGATTGTGCTCAATTGTGTATGTCTTGCTTATGTATGAAAATGGCATTTTGAAGCTTTCCACGGATGATGTATTTGAGATGTTTTTGATTTAGATATGGCATGAGCTTAGTCGTAGAGTGAGACTAGGGAGTTGGAACATCTCAACCATAGTGCGCCTGCATATGTATATAGTTTTGTGTATTCATTAAATATTTTCATTTAATTTTAATCAACTAAAGAGAAATATTCATGACTTACAAGTAATAAAAAAACTTACAAGGATGAGGCATATTCATTACTTACAATTAATAAAAAAATTTACAAGGATGAGGCATATTCATAACTTTTGCAGTCCTACCTTGGATAACAACACTAGAATCAACTCATATTGTTCGTGTACAGACAAGACAATATGGGAGTTCATTATGCCCAACAACTTGTGGTGTTGTTGTTCATGTTGGCTCTGTTGGACCCTGTGATTAAGATTCAATATTCATTATTCAATAAGATTAACTGTGCAACATAATGAAATATTGAAAAGTGTGTTATCTTGTTGAGCTTCGCTTGGTTTTGAGAATAGTTTAATATTCTCTACTTAATAGGGCCAACCACGTGAAGGTGGAAGCTCATTTGGCCCCTCCCCCCCCTAGCATCACTCTAAATTCCCCATTAACATCTTAACATTCATTCATTCATTAATATCACATAATGTTCATTAACACTTAACATTGATTAAAATTAATTAACACGCAACATTCATCAATATTAATTAACACATATCATCCATAACCATTAATTAGCACATAATTATATTCACTAACACATAAAAATCAGTCATTATAAAATAAGTTAGATTACAATCATTTTTTTCTTTGTTTTTTCTTTGAAGCAATGAAAAGACTAAGTGGAACATTGGTTTCTTCATCATTTCCCCCCTCTGTAGATGTTCCACCAACTGCTAGTGATCTCAATGTATGCCTAGTCCTATACTGAGGATGAGGACACTGAAGTAAAGGGGGGTCCTCTGCAATAACAAAGAAATGGGTTAAATTCAAAAAAAAAAATTATTATTGTTACAAGTATTTCATTAATTTAGAGAACATAATTGTTGTACTCTTTGCCTGATGGGGCCACATGATTTTGTGTAGCCTCAACCTCAACATGTTGAACACCCTCTAAATTATCTGGAGTTGAAATACTAAAGGTTACATTAATGTTGAACACCAATTGCAATTATATTTGTTTAAAGCAATAATAGTGGTCCTCTTTACCTGAGTGGGGAACATCACGTTCTTGATGTTGTGTACTCAGATCATGCTCCACTTGCTCACCACCGACTACATGCTCTAAAATATTAACAAAAAAGGTTACATTAATTACTACTCTAATTAAAAATTAAGATGTTTAATTGTATTAATAGCTAAATAAATAAATTTTAATATAAAATGAATACCTCCACTCCTGGGATGCACATCTGAACCTTCATGTGCAGGTGGTGTTTCACAATTAGCAGGCTGCATTCCAATGACATGCACATTGTTATCATTGCTTGCTTATTTAAAACAAATATAGTCACTTTATGTTGGAACTCAACATCAATTAGATTATTGGTAAAGTATTCAATTTGAATCAACTTCCATTTAGCATATTTATTTGTGTGATGGATGCACTCGAATGTTGTGTATGCCCACTCAATTCTTGTAGCCGATCAGCCACAGCTGAATAGCCTTGCTGGTAGGCAATTCTATTGTCATCTTCTATGGGCACTCTATTGAATTCAGAGCCCTGCATTTTTGCTTGGTACCGTGAATTTTGCTTGCATTGTTTGATTAAAAAAAAGTTTGTAATTTATTAATATTTTAATTCAATATTTCATTTACATGAGATACTTACAATTCATGCAGCAAGTCTCATGTAACCACCAGAGCCAAGTTTGTGTTGCCCATGCTTTTCTTGCCTTGCCTTGGTTGCCTTTGATGTGTCACTGAGTCTATAAAAAGTTTGAAATATGTTAGATTATATAAATATAAAGAGTAATTAATTAGTACATAATTACATTCTTAATAGTATCCTGTACCTTCTTCTGGCGTCTAGTGGTGTATTTCCTTTTTTCCTTTCAATTTTCTCCTTGGCATCCAAAATCAGGTCCTTCCACTCCCTCTTTGGAATCATGGGGGGATGCTCGTACTTTAGGTTCCTCTCCAAATGGGTCTTGTATTGGCCCCTCACATACTTTAGATATGTGCCAGCTTTTTCAAGGAGCTTGGTTTTGTCAACGATGTCATTTCCAAACCACTCAACCATTTGGTTTGTCAATTCATCTTTTAACCTTTTTTCTTGGTCATTCCACCTTTTAAAGCAAAAACAAACCTATTAAATTCAAAAATGAACTGAAGCTACATTTATTACACTTCAAGAAATGGATCAAAGGAAAACTATTCTAGCAATGATATTAAATCAAAAGTGGATTAGGGTTAGTTCACATATGATGTACCACCTTTTACATATGGTGGGCCCAAATATCTGCAATGCAATGTCACTAAGATGTTTATAGAAAATATCATTGCTTGCAAAAAAATCATGGGATCATTAGTCCAAAACGAGTGATCATAAAGTAAATTACAATTAGAGTATATAATAATAATTTTAAAGTACCTAGAACCTTTTGTATCTTTAAGGGAATCATTTCTTTGTCGCTCACCACCAATGTGGCCTACAACGTTCACATACTAGCAATACAAGAAGATTTAGGAAATGATGGTATGTTATCAGTAGTAGTCACCTTTGGCACATCCTCATGTGCATCTCCTCCCGCAAAAAATGAATCCACTATGAAATGGAATTAAAATTCAAGAAAGGATGCTTGAAGGGAAATAAACACATGACAGAAGATAGAGCAAAAGAAAGATCTACCAACAATGGGCGGGCCAATATGACATGCACTAGAGGATGTCTGCATGCTACGTGTTGCTGACATTGTAGTCGGTAATACATGTGAGGGTAACCTCTGATGAGGTGGTGGCGAAATTTGCACAGTAACATTGACAACACCTAAAGATAAAAAAATTAAATATATCAAACACTAAATATATGAAAAGTGCAAGAATTGTAAACAAGGATGAACCTTTATTTTGAAAATTGACAGTATCAAGTATGATGTGTTTTGGGTACTCAGAGTGATAAGCCAAGTAAGTGATAATACAAGAAAATCGTCATCACCTGAAGATTCTGCAACACCCTGATCGTGGGAATGACTTTGATGAGGGCAGATAAATTACTGTAAAAACAATACGTACATATTTTAGTTAATGACATAAAAGAGAATAAAATATAAACCATTATTGAACTTTTGTTATAATTAAAGCTTTCATTACTACTTACTTGCAAGTTTTCTGTTGTCTGAATCAATAATGCTACCCTCTCTCGTATCTCATTAGTAATAGGATGCATGGCTTCCAAAACAACAATCTCTTTTCTAATTTTTATAAGAGGCATTTTTAAGAATTTCATAAGGTCTGTGGGATCTTCAGGGTCATCATCGCTTAACCCTAATGATTCCACATCCCTAGAAAGGTGCTCAAGTACTGCAAACCCCTTTCCATTTCCCTGAACATCCGTTTATGTCAAGAATATCATTAACAATTACAAAATTAGTATAAATCACTAAAAAAAAGAACATAATAATGTAACAGTTTTCTTCTATCTAATTTGTACAATTACAATGAGGTTTACCTGCTTGGTAGAAGTGTCGCAACCTACATCTCTATCTGTGATATGTGATGGATCCATGTCGGGCTGTGACAAAGAAAAAATATAAAAAATGTTAGCGAAATTAAACTAATAGACTTAGAAAAAAAACACAAAGTTCAAAAAATGTCACATGCATCATCAAAAACATGTGATCCATCACATATGTATTTTAAATCAACATCCACCACATAGCTAATAAACAATCCAATTTCCATAAATAAACACAGTTTAAAAATTGTCACATAAATAGTCACTCTCCCTATCTCCATCTCCATATTAAAAGGTGAATCATGAATTAATTATGTAATGGCATTAGAATTCAAAACATAATGAATTAATTATGTAAAAGAAATTCTATCAAGAAGTCAATATTAAATAGATAATATACTAATCTCATACCTAATACATTTCATTCTTCATCATCATGAACATCAAGGTCATCATCGCCAACATCATCATCATCATCATCATCATCATCATCATCATCATCATCATCATCATCATCATCTTCATCATCATCGTCATCGTCATCGTCATCGTCATCGTCATCATCATCATCATCGTAATCGTCATCGTCATCGTCATCGTCATCGTCATCGTCATCGTCATCGTCATCGTCATCATCATCATCATCATCATCATCATCATCATCATCATCATCATCATCATCATCGTCATCGTCATCATCGTCATCATTATTATCAACGTCTTCGCCATCATCATCACCACCATCACCATCACCATCACCATCACCATCACCATCATCTTCTTCTTCTTCTTCTTCTTGTTCTTCTTCATCGTCATTGAGAAACTGTCGATCGTGATCATCATCCACTTCATCTTCTACTTCTTCGGTATCTTCTTTTTCGGTATCTTCCTCTTCCATCACATTATACCTTATCGGCCTTCCTCTTGGATCATGTCTAATAACAAATGACCAACCCGGTTTATGTGGAACCTCTGAGTAAAATACTTGCTCACATTGGCTTGGAAGAACATAGGGCTCATCCCCAACTGGTTCAAATGACCTTGTATTTAGCATTATAAAACCATTATCATGTTCAATAATAGTTCTATTAGGATTGTTTTTATTCAATCGTAGCCTGTACCATTTGACGACGAACAAAACTAATTTGAAGAAATTAAAGTCACACTCAAGTATATCATCCAAAATGCCATAGTATCAATTTTGAGACTTTTGAGGATGAATGTCATTTCTCGATGAAATATTTGTCACGTCAAAGACTACAGTGATGCCAGAATCACAAGTTTTTTTTGTGTCATCCAACTTTTTTATGCAAAATTTATGACCATTGCAGCACATACCGTTGTGGTGGTTGACCTATGATATGTCAAACATGTATATTTTATTTCATTGTGAGTTGATAAACATATGGGTGTGATGAATACTAAGAGGGGGGGGTGAATTAGTATGCCAAAAATCTCTGCACTAAAACACTTACACAATCTAAAGATAAACTGGTAAAGCAGTCTGACAATCAAACTGGTTACTACACATGCAAACCAAAACGCAAATAAAGCATTCACCCACAAAAGCAATACAACCATAACACAAGTTATTTCATGTGGAAACCCAACTGGGAAAAACCACGGTGAGATGGACCTCACAAGTCACTATCTACAGAATAGAAACCAGACCGATTAAGGTCTTACAATGTTCTTCACCAGAACAAATCCTGTTAGGAATCTCAATCTCTGTTAGGAGATAAGTCTGATTAAAGACTACCTTGTTAGAGGATTTTAGATTCACATGCGTGAACCACCTTGTTAGAGGATTTTACAAAGGCTTTGAGGCCTACCCGGTTAAAGGCTACAAACTTGTCAAAGATGTGAGTAATCAAAAGTGTTTGATCTATCTAATAGCACAGACTGCTTGGTTAGATCTAGTATTGCTCACAGCTAATGCATTCCAGCATTACTTCAGTCTTCTCTATCTCTCTCTCAGTTACAACTTGATCTTCTCAGATAAGATCATTCTCAACTTCCACCTTAAGCCCTAAGTCAACATAAACCCTTTTCACAACTTCTTCAACAACACAAAAACCCTAGACATGATGTCCTTTTAAAGGAATCTGATTTCATGTCGGTCCAATAGGATTACATTATAATTTCCTAGGTTCAATGAATCTAGACATACTGAGTAACATGACATAAGAATCATCGTCAATGTGTCGGCACCGTCAAACAATCGGTGGATTGGTAACTCATCACAAAATGCCGGTTGGTAACTCATCGAAGAGTATTACCGGTTCATACAAAATACTGGTTGCTGGTTTGACAAAAATGAAGACTGGTAAGAATGTGTTGTGCCACTTTGCTCCCTTGTATCACTTGTGATCTGCGAACCGCTTGGGGTCGACATTGCCGCTTCAGACCAGGAAACACATTCTGCAAAATCACCACTAGTCTAAAGACTAGAATACAACATACTGGTTGGAACAAATACCGGTTGAACATAAACTCATACATATAAAGGGGTTCTCAATACAAGTGTGTGTCCATCAATGACAATCACAGCATAAACAACAAAAATGCCAACAATCTCCCCCTTTGGCATTGATGGCAACACTTAGGAAAATAAAATTTTGACATCTAAGTGTTTTACAACAAAAAAACTTGCCATTAACAAAATTGCTCCCCCTAAGCATATACACTATCCCTTAATCAACAGAGTGTATAGCAATTTTGCATTTAGAGCATAATCATCAGAGCATATAGCATATATCACAGCATATATCAAAATTTCAAAACAGATACTTCTCCCTCTAATATACTTCTCCCCTGATATATTAAAAATTTCAAAATTTTAAAACCAAAAACCAGATATACTTCTCCCACTTTGCCAACAATGACAAAGCATCGCTGAAAAACCTGTTTCCATATATATAAAAGAGTTTATGACAATAATGAATAATACTTCTCAAAAACCGCTTTATAGTCCTACCAAAATTGTTTCATGGAAAGAGACCAGGACTCAAGTAGGGAGGTCACCACTTTCTTCTCTATTTGCATTTGTGATACCTGTTCCTCCATGGCATCTATTGTGCTCAGTTC
Organism: Cryptomeria japonica; assembly: GCF_030272615.1. Lineage (NCBI taxonomy): Eukaryota > Viridiplantae > Streptophyta > Pinopsida > Cupressales > Cupressaceae > Cryptomeria > Cryptomeria japonica. Next base: position 155,986,107 of record NC_081408.1, on the reverse strand, counting down.
ATGTGTGACTGTTAGGGAATCTAGGTTCAGATAACATTTCTAGAGAATTTGCAGTTGTGGAAGTAATAACAGTTGAAGCTCCTGCAATTCCCTAGACCTTGTGTTGATCTCTTGCTCCATCTTGGCTGACTGGATCTGGAACCGATGAACGGTTTGCCCATATGCTGCAAAGGAGTCATAAGGAGTCTTGAATGTGCTCAAGTAGGACTGCAAGTCCGTTTGAAGCTGTTGCTTCTTGGCTAGCACATCATCACAGAATAGATGAGGTTGATAGATTTTGTTGAGTAGCAAGTTTCCCTCATTCAAGGCACTCCTTATGTCCTTTTGATCCTTTAGCAGTTCAGTCCTAAGCTCATTTAATTTCTTCACAAGAGCAACATTAAGAGCCTTTTGATGCTCTTTCTTTACATTGGCCTCTGCTGCTTCTTCTAGACTCTGCACTTGATCATCCACTACAATACATAGAAGTTTGAGTTGTGCTAGTGATGAATCAGTGTTAGGAAGATTAGTACCGAGGATTAAACCAGTAAGAGTGTCTACAACTGCCTGAATGATGTCCTGTTCCTTTTTGTGGTGAATGATCTCAAGGCACTCTTGAGGAACCTTGATGCTCTGCATAAGCTCTGACTCACTTGCAGATTGGAGATCGATAGGACTAGAGAGATCAACCAGTGAGGGTTGACTTCTGGTTGCCTTCGGAGTCTCCATCTAAGAGCTTTTTTCCGCTTCTCGTTCCTTGGCTTCTTCATCTTTCTTCTTTTCTGCTTCTCTTCTCTTCTCTTCTTCCTTGTCTTCCTCTGCCTTTTTCTTCTCCTCTGCTCTCCTCTTCTGCTCTTCCTTTTCTTCTTGTTCCCTCTTCTTCTTTTCTTCTTCTTCCTTCTTCTTTTCTTCCTTGTCCTCTTCTTCTTTCTTCTTCCTTTCTTCTTCTTTCTTTTTCTTCTCTTCATCTTTTCTTTTCTCCTCTTCCTCTTTTCTCTTTTCTTCCTCTTTTTTCTGTTTCTCATCTTCATCCCTCTTTTTCTTCTCTTCCTGTTCTTTTGCTGCTTGTTGTGTCTCCGCAACTTGTTCACCACCCTGATCATCCTGCTTCCCCTGTTTAGTACCCTTAGAAGGTATGTCCTGAGTGACATCTTCTATATCCAGGGCATTGACATCTATGGTGTCATTTGGTTCCTCCACCAGGTTGCCTTCCTCATCAAAAACCTCATCCGGTTTGGAAATAACCAGTTCCTTTTCCATTTGGAGGTTGGCCATTTGAGCTTTGTGAGAGCTGATAGCACGGGCCATGTGTTGATGTGTATCCTTTTCTACATCATCAACTCTCCCTTCCAACAACCAGAGTCTTCTTCTCCTTGTGAAGAAGAGACCTTTATTTTGATCTAATACATCAAATAATTTTGAATTTGAGAGTTCAGGGAAGTACTGTTCAAAAACTTTCTCCCTAATCTCCTATTCCTTTTCAATGGCAATGCACCATTTGTTATCCAATGCTTTAAACAAAGAATCCGGTGTTTGAGATTTAATCTCTAATGGTGACCGGTCATTTTTACATAAATAAAGAATGATTTCTTGCAGTACTTCATCTTTTTCCTCACTATTGAGTTCATCATAATAATCAATTAAATCATGAAGTATCTTTCTCCTAATATTTTTTACTATTCTTTGACAATGTGTCAAAGGTTTGTAAGAGGAGATATCTATATTTACCGGTGTGGATGTTGTCGGTTCATTCTTCTTCATCTTCTTGGTCTATCTAGCCTTCTTTGGCTATTCGTCAGATTCAGTTTCTTTGGAGTCCAGTTCATTTGCCTTAGTCTTCCTCTATCTTTCGAAGACTTTTGCCGCTTTTACCTCCAGTTTCTTCTTTGCCAGTGACCGCTTGGTCACTCTTGGAGTCGCAGTGGTAGCTGGTGCCGATGCTACAGGCATTGCCTTAGCTTTCTTGGCTGCCGATTCTTTTCCCTTCTTCACCGATGGTTCTTCAACCGGTACGATCCTCTCCAAGTAGGTTCTGGTTCTCTTTGCCTATGGATCAAGAGGTGAGGCAATAAGGGTTGAAGCATACCCTTCCAGCATGTCAAACATGACCTCATAGCCCATAGGCTCCACTTCCTTCATTCTAGGCTCAACAGCCTCCATTAGACATTTGTCCACCTAAATAGTGAAACAGATGTCATCTTCGTATTTCTTCACTATGTCTCCTGAGATTCTTATCCTCTGACTCATCTTTCTTCTGAACTCATCAAATTATTTGTTTAGTACCTCAAGGTAGCCAGTTCCAATGGCTTGCACACTTTCCTTTATCTGCTTGGTTACCAGTTGGTCAAGGGACCACTGGACATCTCCTACACCCAAAAAGTAGCCTTGGAAATAGAAAAACAACCCTACCAGTAGTTGTCCAAACTTAAATTTTAGTGAATTGTCCTTTTTGATTGCCTTAAGGTTTGACAGGAGTTGCCTCTACATGCCGGTGCATAAGTCAAATGATTTATCCTCTATAATCATCCGGTAAGCAGCATTTACCGCTGCAGCAGATAAAAAATTAATCCTGCTAGCTGAGAATGTTCTGTAGCCTATCACCATGTAGGCGTATTTCACCAGTTCATCCTTGATAGAATTAACTGTCATACCTCGTGAATCACTTCTTGAACCAGTGAGCTTGGTCATTTCCATTTTTCTTACTGTTCTCAGGGCTTGCACTTCCCCTGTGTTGTAGAAACTAGTGGCTACATGAATTGCCTCAGGCCTGATATCATGCGTTCTCTCCAGGTACATCTTGTCACCATGGACTATGCTCAAGATGATCCTAATGTGATCCTCTGTGAAGTCTTCAAGGAAATATACAGCATTGTGGAGTTTCTTCTTCTCTAAGATACTAAACTCTGGTTTGATCCTTTCGTCTTTTCTGCAAAATAGACATAATTGAGTATGAATGGCTAAGGACTCTAGGTCTTCTATCTTGCAATCAATATAATCTAAAATTCCCTCTTCGACTATGACTCCAGCTGGAACTTGTGACAAAGCATTATACTTGGACTTCCTCTGAATGAAACTTTCTGACTCAATGGATGTGCTTGAATTGGTATGAGATGCGGAAGCCATTGAAGAGTTATTTCAAGAACATGAAAAATACCTTTCTAACACGAAATTAGGGCTTCCTGATTATGCTTCACTTCGTTCTCCATCGAATGCCAAATCACTGCTTTGTGTTCTCCACTACCGCTTGCAAACTAGATTTGAATCTCTTTCAAGGTTATCCAATTTCTTGAAGTCTAAGCTCAAATCACCTTCTTCTTCGCTCTGCACTTGAAAACTTTTCTTCACTTGAAAATAGATAGTGAGAAATGATTTGAAAATTGTATTTATACATGTCTCTCACCTACCGTCATTAATGCTCCTCTATTAGGGCATAAACCCTAATTTGCCTTTTTACCATTTTTGGTCTTCTGCCAAGTGACAGGTATCGCATACCGGTTAAGGTCTTTTACTGGTATCAACTGGGGGTTCGAAAGCATTTCGCCGTTTGCTCCCCCTAAGACTTTGAGACTTAGTTTTTCAATTTCGATATTTCCACACTAGGTGCAGAAACCGATTCCTCCTCCAACAATATTGGTTTCTTCTTCCATGTTTTGTTCATGTCTCCTTGAAATTTTTCAACATCTATTTCTCCGTCCTGAGTGACTGGTATATCATCAGATATACTTTTTCTACTTCTGCAAAGTCTTGCAATGTGACCCAGTTTGTTGCAGTGATAGCAAACAAGTCCAGGTGCTCTCCAAGGTCCATTGTACATGTTTCCATTCCTCCTTCTGCATGTTGCAGCAGTGTGACCATGACTATGATAGATCATACAACTTTCTCTCCCGGTTGCCGCTAGGTGACCACCGCTTCTTGACTGATGATTGAAGACATTAAACCGGTTGTGGTTCCGGTTCATAAAAGATTAAGGGCTAGTTCCTTGGGTCCTCTGAGGATATCTTCCAGTGTTATCCATCACAGACCTGCATTCAAATGTTCTATGCCCAAACTTGTTGCATGCATAACAATGACCATTGAACTTATTGGATCTAGGTACATTGTTGATAAAATAAGGAAAATTATTGTAGGCTTTGCCCCTACATACATTGGCAGTGTGTCCTTCTTTAAGACAGTTAAAGCAAACAGGTTTGAATTTTTGCTTACCTTTTCCTTTGAGTGCCAATTGCTTCTTTGATGCTTTAGCATTTGTTCCTGAGGATTCTCCTTCCTCATGTCCAGAAAAACCAAGACCATTGGTATTCTTTGCCGATCTAGATAACTCAAGCTTTTGCTCTAGCCTGACTGTGCTTTTGCCAAACTTAGCAAGTATTTCCTTTGACTCAAAAGAGTTCTTTGGAAATAGCAATGTTTGTCTCCATAAGACTTACATTTTTAGAGATGGCAATGTTCAGTTCTCCTTGCATGTCTTCTTTTTCCATTCTACTCTCATGAAGGTGAGCAGTTAGTGCACTAATCTCATGTTTCAACTTGGAGATCTCATGATCTCTGTCTTTTACCAAATCTTCAGCTTTTCTCTGGTTCTCAAGCTCTTGACTAAACTGAATAGTCAATCCTTCCAACTCCTTTCTTAGATTGGAGTTTGAATCATTCAACTTATTCACTTCAGCAATCATAGCTTCCATGTTAGCTTCATCTTTAGAACTACTTTCAGATAGTTCCATCAACCTCTCTGCACGTTCTCTTCTTTTTGCTTGAGATACCTTGTATTTGACGATAAGATCATCATAGGCTTGCTCAAACTTAGTGAGCCATTGAGTAAGTTCCCTCAAGGTGTATTCCCCCATATTTCTTTCCAAGTGGTTAAACTTATAGAAAGATTGGCTCTGATACCAATTGATGAATACTAAGAGGGGGGGTGAATTAGTATGCCAAAAATCTCTGCACTAAAACACTTACACAATCTAAAGATAAATCGGTAAAGTAGTCTGACAGTCAAATCGATTACTACACATGCAAACCAAAATGCGAATAAAGCATTCACCCACAAAAGCAATACAACCATAACACAAGATATTTGACATGGAAACCCAACTGGGAAAAACCACGGTGAGATGGAACTCACAAGTCACTATCTACAGAATAGAAACCAGACCGATTAAGGTCAGACCAGTTAAGGTCTTACAATGTTCTTCACTAGAACAGATCCTGCTAGGAATCTCAATCTCTGTTAGGAGATAAGTCTGATTAAAGACTACCTTGTTAGAGGATTTTAGATTCACATGCGTGAACCACCTTGTTAGAGGATTTTACAAAGGCTTTGAGGCCTACCCAGTTAAAGGCTACAAACTTGTCAAAGATGTGAGTAATCAACAAGTGTTCGATCTATCTAATAGCACAAACTGCTTGGTTAGATCCAGTATTGCTCACAGCTAATGCATTCCAGCATTACTTCAGTCTTCTCTATCTCTCTCTTAGTTACAACGCGATCTTCTTAGATAAGATCATTCTCAACTTCCACCTTAAACCGTAGCTCAACATGAACCCTTTTCACAACTTCTTCAACAACACAAAAACCCTAGACATGATGTCCTTTTAAAGGAATCTAATTTCATGTCAGTCCAATAGGATTACATTACAATTTCCTAGGTTCAATGAATCTAGACATACTCAGTAACATGACACAAGAATCACCGTCAATGTGTCGGCACCATCAAACAATCGATGGATTGGTAACTCATCACAAAATGTCATTTGGTAACTCATCACAGAGTATTACCGGTTCATACAAAATACCAGTTGCTGGTTTGACAAAAATGAAGACTGGTAAGAATGTGTTGTGCCGCTTCGCTCCCTTGTACCACTTGTGATCTGCGAACCGCTTGGGGTCGACATGCCGCTTCAAACTAGGAAACACATTCTACAAAATCGCCACTAGTCTAAAGACTAGAATACAACATACCGGTTGGAACAAATACTGGTTGAACATAAAATCATACATATAAAGGGGTTCTTAATACAAGTGTGTGTCCATCAATGACAATCACAACATAAACAACAAAAATTCCAACAGGGTGATTAATAAATGTATACGTACCTATTTATCTCTTAAACCATATGCTAAATCAATTTCCCTTTGCGTAACATTAGAATCTCCATTATGATGTGCTTCTTTAACCAATGAAGCCACACCTTCCCATGTTAACCTGCGTCTAGAATGTTGACAACGTTCAATCCATACCATCATCCAATCAAGATTGTTTGCAATATACAAATGTAGTGCATCCCACTCTCGACCAACTGTACAAAAAATAAATAGACGTCTTACAATCGATTTATTTTGAAGATTAAGAATTAATTAACTACAATAACATCTTATAATTATCTCTCACTTCCCTTAATCTACCTTTCCCCGTCAAGTACTCCCCTTCGAATTTGTTAATAGTGTTGGGATCCCAAATGTGATCCATGTGGATCTTTGCTGCAAACTTAGGAAGATATTCAGAAATGTACACCATAGTCTGCTATACCATATATCCCTCAACCATAGAACCCTCAGGATGTGCTCTTTGTCGAACCAAATCTTTGAAAATTTCAAGTGCCTCTCAACCATCCACATTGACCTAGTGTGTACAGGTCCACACAATTCAATCTCCTCAACTTGGTGTATGAGGTAGTGTTCTTGTGCATTGAAAAAAGCTGGAGGAAGACAATTTTGCATTTCACACATTAAATGTGGAATTTTTCTCTTCCAATATTTTATATCATCTTTATGGATTTCTTTACATGAAAACCACCTACAAGGTATTCAAGATGCAAAAAAATATATTACATAACAAGTAAAACAAATCACAAATATAATATCTATACAACGAACTAAACAAATATCACTACTTACCTCATGTATTTTCCAAGATCATATATGACTTGCTTGACATTATTGTCGAAGTTGTCTGGGAGAGATAGAGGTAGAACATACTGCAACAATTATAAAATTATGTTTTCATTTTTTTGTAACATAATGAAAACTACACGTACGCGCAGTACTTAAATACATACTAAAAACACAAGAACATGAATTACCTTAATGAAGGTATGCCAATCATGTGTTTTAATCCCTGGCCCAAATTCACTTTTCTTTGATATGAGATTGTTTATGTTAGCAGTAAATCCTGTGGAAAATCAAATTTTTTGTATGACTTCTTTAATAGCATTGCTTTGTTGGTCCGTTAATAACCAAGGAAGGTCACTTATATTAATGTGGTCTCTATGGCTATTTGATTGAATGGTATTTATCATTGCATGACTGGAATCCTGAATGTCACTACATATTTTGACAATTTTTTCTTTGTCACACATTCCATCCAATATTTTCCATACTGTCTCTGTTATATTTTTTCCAATATGCATACTATCAAACAAATGAACAATTTGTAACTGCTTGTAGTAGGGAAACCTACTAAATTGTCAGTGATAACTTTTTAGTCCCTTAGGAAGGTGGTCATTTATGCCTTCACAACCTTCATGATCATCAATCACATCATCAATAAAAAAAACAAAATAGAAAAGATGTTTTATGACAAACCAATAGATGGAATTTCATTACCTTGATGATTAATTCTATTATATTCCAACTTCCACAGGTGAGGTGTCATTCTTCATGGCTTTTATGTATTCTCTTCTTTCTTATTGAAAAGATGTTTTTCAGTATTTTGATACTTATGATTTTTGTGGAGAAAGTGCCTATACTCATCAAACATCTGCTTTCCTAAACTTTTTCAATGATGAGATTTCATCTTTGGACCACAAACAGGACATGCAAATTTTCCCTTTGTTTGAAGACCTACAAGATAATATATAATTGGATTAAATATGATAATTTTTTGAGTTCTAATGTTCATGCACAACTTAAACACTATAACATACCACAAAAATGTGTTAGCCCTAGGGCATCGTGTATTGTCCATAGAAGCATCGCATGGAATTGAAACTGTCTTTGTCCTATTGGTCTAGAGATGTCATACATAGTGACACCATTCCATAACTCCAGCAACTCATCGATAAGAGGCTCGATATATACATTCATATCTTTAACTTGGTACTTACCTAATCGAATGAACAAAAACATTACATAATTATTATAACCATTTTACTGCAATATATATAATTAAATCTAGACTATATTTAAATGATAAAATACCTGGAACAATCATTGCCAACATTATGTGCTCCCTCTTTATTGACATCCATGGAGGAATGTTATTGTTGATAGCAAAAACAGGCCACACTGAGTAAACAAATCTCATCTCTCCAAATGGATTGACACTATCCGCTGCCAATGAAAGCTTGAGATTACGAGGTTCTTCTTTAAAGTGTGGCCACTTTTCCTCTATGTCCATAAATGCTGAACCATCTGCAGGCATTCGAATAATTTCATCTCGACTTCTATTGCGTGTATTGTAATCCATAAATTGTGCCAAGCTAGTGCACTTGAATAATCGTTGCATACGTGGAATAATGGGAATATAGCAAAGAACCTTGCGAGGAACACTTTTTGTTATTTGGTATGTTCGATATTTACTGATATGACATTCAGGGCATTCAGTTCGAAATTCATGTTGTTTGTGATATATAATATGATCATTGGGACAAGCATCTATTGCTTGATACTCCATTCCAATATCTTTCATAATGGCAGATAATTCTTAGTATGAGCAAGGTAGAATATCTGATGGTGGTAACAAAAACTCACCTATCAATCTACGTAAAAAAAATATATTTTTTTATAATAAAGAATATTAATGGTACAACACGATTCACAGTTTTTTATGACATATATGACATACCTTAACATATGTGACATTGTTATGTTGGATAAACCATTCATAACCTTCAAGTTCACCAACAACAATACAACAGAGAGAAGAGTTGCCTACGAGCCTTCGTAAAGGGCCTCAAATGCCTTCTCAATTTGAGGGACATCATGAACAACATCAAGATCATCTTCATCATCATGATCAGCTACGCGATTACTAAATGAGTCATGGATCAATGTATTTGTACCATCATCTTCAATTGTGTTTTTTGGCTCATGATCGTCATCTTCCATGGGATCATTATCTTCAGCTTCGATATTCACACCTCAATGTTCGTCCACTTTGAAAACTATATTCTTAAAGTTGTGTTGATCCATACCATGTGCTCTGGGGTGCTCGACCTATATAAAATTGATAAACATAAATAAACCATGATCATGATCTCATCATCATGTGATTTATTATGTATATAAATTGTCAAAATGATATAATGAAAAAGTTACCAATGGATGATAATCATGTCTACATTCAATGTGACCATGTAGCCTACAATATTTCTTCATTGTTTTGATTAGAAGTCTTCTAGGCTTTAACCCCTTACAAATTTTGCATGGACAATAACATTTTCCATCACCTTTTCTTTTCAAGCTAGACCATAATCTAGCTATTGTCTCCTTATTTTGTTGTTCATTGATATTGTCTGACATGGTCTTTCTTCACAGGCAAGAAAATAGAAATTATCATCATTGAACAAAGCATCTTATTGAATTTAGATTTCTAGTTTGCTTATGGTACATCACACAACATGGAAAACAAGAAATACTCAATAAATAACAGGATTCATTGATCTATTATTATCACAATCTGTACTTGGCCTTCAATATTTTCTCCTCCTAACACTATTTATCCATTACCTATCAAGTACATAACTCTAAAACCCATGGCTATTAAAATACATAAGACAACATTGTAGCATCTTATAATCATATGCTATAAAACCAAAGCACTTGGGAGTGATTCTTTTATTTGTCATAGTCATGGAAAATGGTGTCTACTGGAGCCTTGAATAACTGAGTAGTAAGATTTTTAATTCCTTTTCTTTTTCCTTTTGATTTTTTCATTATCACTTCATCCTCCGAGTCAGATGCCCTCGCCCTTTTCTTTCTTCCTATTTTTTCATACTCATTGGCATGCTTTGAATTATTTTTCTTTCTTGGTGACTCCGTACTGCTCTTACTGTCAGTTTCACTCTCAGAATCTGAGTCTGATGTATCAGAATTTGATGAACCTGATGAACTAGAATAATCGTCATTAGAGGTAGATTCATCTAACTCAGAAATAGACTTTTGTTGTTGCATTACAAGCCTTGGCATATTCTTCAAATACTCACGTAAACTCTTAGTGATACCACCAAGACCAATAGAAGTAAGGAAATTGATAGCAACCCATGAATTTTTGGGATTGTCCTTTGGAGAAATTGAATCAAAAGAATCCTGCATTGTTGGATCGTTCAACCTTTCATTAAGCAACAATATACCAAGCTGCTCTACCAGCTCCTACAAGAAAATATTTATAAAAATACGGGAAGAGGAAGTATTATCTTCCTCTCTCAGACATATATAAGCAAGACAATGCCATGGAAGAGCATCTGTGCCAAGTAAGTGGGTGAAAAAATTTGCAACATTACGCAGTTTATTTGTTTCGAGTCTGTGTATCATAGAATAATGTTGTACAAAACACTTATCAAAAAATTCCTTATAAATTTTATTGATCATACAGAATCTTTGCCCAAGAAGACCATAATAATGAAGGTATGTTCTCTCTTGACCAGGTTCAAGCTTGATCTTTAGTAGCTTATGACCAGCTTCCTCAAAATCAACACTTGACATGATTGTTAGATAAATTATAGGTCTTAATTAACCAAGTTTGTCTCTGTCTCATCCTTTATTCTCAGTGCTTCCTCGCCTTCCTCTTCATCATCATCATCATCATCATCATCTGAATCATCACCTAAATCATTCTCACCTTCTGCTTCATCTGAAGAAGCATCTCCAAGGATATCTTTCTTCATTTTTTTATAGTGTTCCACAAGGACGCGCCCCCCCGTCAAAAATGTCTCGGGGATGGGGGGACGAGGATGCGACATCCCCCATTGTCCTGCCATCGCCACCCAAGTATCGCCAGGATGCAGAGACGTCTTCGCATCCCCGCGTCTCCTAAGGAGACGCGAAGACTTGGAGACATCTCCTGGGAGACGTCTGGGCATCTCCTTGGGAGACGTATGGGCATCTCCCCATCTCTCAAGAGACACCCAGATGTCTCTCGAGGAACAGGGAGACGCCCCGCATTCCCACGTCAAAGATAACCAAAAAAAGAAATTTTAAAAAAATATGTGACTTTTGGGGGGGTTAAGGGGTAGCCCTAATTGGACATGGGCCAATAGAAAAATAACACCTGATGCCTTTAGAAAATAATAAAAGTATTTTTGGCCTCGCGGGGCGCTGCCCCTTGACCTCGCCCTGTTTCATGACAGGGAATGCACAAGGGGCGCTGCCCCTTGACCCCAACTTGGGGGCGTTGCCCCCAAACCCCCATTGAAAAATATAGGGGGAAACTGCGCCGATAGAAGTAGGGAAAATTTAACCTCTGAGTCTAATTAGGCTCCATATAACAACACAATTAACATTGAAGAAATTTTGATATTTAGATTTAGTATTTCAAATTTATTATAGTCTCATTTGAAATGTAATTCTTAATTTCTTATACTGTAATACTATCATACATCTTTTCAAAACTAATTTTTCAAGTACTATATGTATATGTATAACTATATCAGAACCACCACCTCACCACCCCCCTGTCGCCGTCCCCCCGCCGTCCCCAAACTTAGGCCCTTGGTCCCCACATCCTGGAAATGCGTGCCCATGTCCCCCTGTCCCCAACGCACATGGAACACTAGTTTTTCATAGGTTTCCTCATGCTCTAAGAAATCAGGATCTGGCTTGAAAACATCCAAACCAGCTTCTTGATCAAGTTCATCTTCTAAGAAAACTTCATGTGTTAACTAATCTGGATGCACAGCTAGATGACCCTCGAACTTAGCTTTGCGAATTGCAAAAAGGCCTTCAATTAAAAACTGTACTCCTTTGTCAATTTCCCCCTCATGGAGAATACCTCTAAATCTTTCAAAAATCCCATAGAGACCTTTGGGTGAAAGGTCTTGCAACAAAGAACCACATTCTTTCACGAACCTAATAGCAACCTCTACACTGTCATCTGTGGGGTTCTCTAGTAAAAGGGTGAGAAGTTCCAATGCAATGATCTCATGTGACACTTGTTGATTCACTAAATGAGCTATGAATTTGGCTGCTGCTATCAACATGTGCTTGTCATTGCATTTGTATGCCCTCTTAAGCTGCAAAATAATTCTTTGCAAAAGTAGATTGCCAACTTCAGGAAATTTTGTATTTACCACAACAACCAACACAACAAAAACATCTGTAAATCTAGGGGATGCCATTTGTGATTTCATACAAGACCTACAGAATAGACCCCTCCCATGGATGAGATTATTTGCAAACAACTCTGAAATGATGTTCTTGATGTTAGATGCATTTACCTTGTTTACTAACCCATTGATACTCTTCCAAAGGGCATGTCGTGTCATGTGTTGGTATTCCACACTGCTTTTGTCTTCCACATCTTTCATCATTTGAGCTAGTTTAAATGGGGGAATGTAAACACCCCCACTTTTTCCAACACCCTTCTCAGCTCCTCTTACAACACCTTTGCCATTCCCATTCTGAGATGGAGTAGACACAACACCAGAAGTTTTCACTTCCACTACCTCTATGTCCCTCTTGTTTCTAGAAGCCCCTTTACCACTTAATTTGTTGTTATTTCTGTACATAAACCCATCAGGAAGCATGAGTTTTTGCATATAAGCTTGCCCAAATATTTTACAATTATTTTTCATCAAGATTCCCTCAGGAGCTGGTAGATCTTGCTTCCATACTTTAAATCTATTTTCTCAAAGGACAATCCTAAAAATCCATGCATTGCAAACAACTTTTTACACCTTTGTTGGTTGTGGTGGTGTCATAAAGAGTTTAGATCAATAAATGAAGAACATGCCAATGCTTTTAATGTGGCAGTAGAAGTCTATCTCTTATTCAATATCTCTTGTGAAACCCCCATGATCTTTTGTTGGAGTAGAATTTGTTATATTCTAGAAAGGGTCTTGTCCTTTTTTGATGGGATATTCATCTACCTCAATAAATAACTGTTCTTTTCTCCAACAAGAAGTGGAACTAAATGAAGATCTAGCACCATGAAATGAAGATCTAGCACCATGATTACTATAGTTAGTTTTGGTAGATAATGATCTAAGTAAAATACTATTGTGGCTTTAGGAAACATTATGTACTAGCTTAGCATACTCTAACAACTTTGGTTTGACATGCTACATCCAATTAAATCTCCATCGGTATCTCTATTATGTTTATGGATTGGGATTCAATGTTCTCTTTTTATACATGGATTTTACTTTCAACTGAGGAGGTTTGTATGTACTTACTGGTCTTTCAATTGTATCCCTATTTCAAGAATTTCTTCTATCAACAAATAATTTGTTGTAAGTTGTACAAGTGGAAGCTTAAACATGCCTTCAATGATAGCCTTGCTGATATGTTCAACACCATCTTATGTAACAAATATTTAGAACTCTATTATTTCATTGAAGAGTGAGTAGTAGGGACAATCTAGGACAGTTACAGAGGTTTTACAAGAGAGATAAATAGACCTAAATATTATGACTTAATAATGATCAATAGGTAAACAGATAAGAAACTCTCAAGATCAAAATGACTTTCTTAATTGTCTTTACTAGAAATGGATAGATCTGCTAATAATGGCTTTATGACTGTATGTCAAGTTTAGACTCAATCCAAGAAGAGCTAGAACTAATATGTGATATCTATATTTATGATCTCTATAATATAACAATCCCATAATTATGTTTCCACGCATATATACCACAACACAAACATCATGCTAGTGTTCAGCCATAGCAATTGATATCCTAATTATAAAATGTGAAATATGCACATAACTATGAATAAAGATTAAGAAAAACTAAGAAAGATGCTTATTGCAAACATAAATGACTAATGGACAAGAATTGAATTCATTGTAGATAGTTTTGAATATCCAATTCACTTATTTGTGTGCATTTAGTAACTCATGTACTTGTGGCCAACCATTTATCTCTTTCATAAATTAAACACTTATTAATAACATTAAATGGCTGAGTAATTATGTTTTAGTTGAAATTGAAAATAAAATATTTTATTTTAGGACAACTCACACTATTCGCTATCATATTTTACACTCTTGGTTTTGTTAGTAGTGGTTTCATGTCTTTGGAATTGATCATTGCATTTCTTTAGTTACGTTTGCCAGCGTACTCCCAGCCTGTGCCAAAATGGGAGCTTTGGATCAGGGTATGGACATCCATCAAAGCATAAAAGACAAAGGAATTTTGTCAGATGTAGTTGCAACTGCTCTATTAGCCTGTATGCAAAATGTGGAAGCATAGACAAGGCATGGGAACTGTTTGATGGATTGCCTCAAAGAAATGTGGTTTCCTGGATTGCAATGATTGCCAGATATGCACAAAATGGATTTTTTGAGAAGGCTTTAGAAACTTTCAAGCAAATGCAATCGGCAGGTGTAAAGCCAAAGTCCACGACCATTGCTACTATCCTCCCTGCCTATGCCAAAATGGGAGATTTGAAATAGGGTATGGACATTCATCGAAGCATAAAGGATAGAGGAATTTTGTCAGATGTTGTAGTTGCAACTGCCCTGGTAGACATGTATGCAAAATGTGGAAGCATAGACAAGGCATGTGAACTGTTTGATAGAATGCCTGAAATAAATGTTGTCTCATGGACTGCAATGATTGGTGGATATGCACAAAATGGATTTGTCAAAAAGGCTTTATAGACACTTTCAAGAAAATGAAATTGGAAGGCATAAAGCCAAATTCCACAACCTTTTCCAGCATCCTCCCTGCCTGTGCAAAAATGGGAGCTTTGGAACAGGGTAAGGACATCCATCAAAGCATAATGGGTAGAGGAATTTTGTTAGGTGTTGTACTTGCAAATGCCCTACTTGACATGAATGCAAAATGTGGAAACATGGACAAGGCTCATGAATTGTTTGATATGATGCGGCAAAGAGATGTGATCTCATGTGAACAATGAACACGTGCATATACAGGTGGAAGGGATTGCTACTAAAAAATTGAACAATCACTCCTGAATCACAGTTCTATGGTTTTACGAGATTAAACTAGGGCAATTAACCACCACATGTATATTTTTTGCAACATGAAATTAAAAACTAGGGCAATTTGAATCTACCTCCTGCGTGAGATTACAAGCAATGCCAAAAATGCCTTTGATGTGGGTTTGATGTTCTTGGGGGTTGAAGTCGCCATAGACGCCTACGCAGGATCGCAATGCACAAATGAATTCCCCTCTTCTTTTTTTTTAGTAATGGTCGTTGTCGTCAGAATTACGATGAACTCGAGCACTTTTAAAAAAAAAAAGAAAATTCTCATTGCTAATGCCTTCTTCGTCGAAACCAAATGGGAAATTACCATCGGATTTACGACGAATGCGGGCATTTTTTCAAAAAAAAATCAAATTTGGCCACAATATACCTTCTCTATCGGAAACCTCAGTCAGAAATCTAGTCCAAATGTATTAGTGATAATTTAACACATTAAATTTGATTGATATTCATTTATCTATAGTTAAATTAAATTAAAAAAAAATTATGATTGGGTGTCTCACATGGATATTTTTCTAATACTTCAAAATTGTTATGAAATTATTCATGATAGTGAACAAAGAATGGAAATCCCTACAAAATTTAGAGAATATTGAGATCAAAAGGATAAAAAGACAACAATACAAATAAATATTACATTTTTTGAGAAAGTTTTTTTACGAGTTCATAATGAAATAAATGAAGTGAAAGTATTGGATATTTTGAAAATTACGTATGTAAATTTAAGTGATTTTTAAATGCTAACTCTCACCATAAAATTATACAATTTAAAATTATTTGATTCACAAGAAGCAGTCCCCCATCTAAGCAAATTAAATGAAAATAAAAATGAACTAGCCAATCTTAAAAACATGTACATAAAAAATATTTTTTGTAGATGATAAATTACAAATATAAAACATAAAGAGTATGTGCTAAGGTAGTGGATAAATAAAAATGTCAAAGTCAAGAAAAGGAATTCCCTTAGTAACGAGCCTCAAGACCTCATAATAAAGGAGAAACAATACTACAAATGGATATAAATGAAAAAAAATACACTCCATTGAAGGATCATCATGATGGTTGGAATAAAAGTAAAGAGAAATGTAATTATTTCATGGCATGTTAGGTCATAAAGACAATGAATGCTACAAGATCATTAGAGATATATAAATGAAGAATTTATTTTTACAAAAAGTTGTGATTCTAAAAGTAATTCTCTCTGTATTGAATTTAAATCAAATAGTTCTTATAAGGATGATTAGGTTATGATTGTAATGCTACATAATGTGTCACATAATAATGAACGATTTGAATCATTAATGAATGATAGCACTAAAGAGAAAATATATTTAGGCAATAATAGTGATCTATAAGATTAAAAAAAAGTACGAATGTTAATGTTGATAATGGTGTGTAAAAAATATAAACCTAGCTCTCAAAATGATCCTTTTTTTTAAATAACTCAAATTGCAAATAAAGGGTATAAGATTGAATTATATAATAATAAATTTTCATTAAATATGTGAATGACAATTATAAATATATTACAATCGATAATGTGGAGAATTCAATATATCAATTTCACAAATTTAATTGTATATGTTGAAATGAGCATATGTATGCTATTGTAAAATATGATGATATGCAAAGATTACGACATGAGTGTATGTGCCTTGTATCCTATCAAAGTCTCAAGATTATGGAGAAATTAAATATGGCATGTGGACTTCTAAAATATTCACCAAGATACAAGCTACGTGAAGGATGTGCAATGTAGAAGAAACATGGGGGAATTTTTCCGCAAGTTTTACTTATCTCAAACTATTTAGTAAGATACGCACTAGCACTTGCAACTTTAGAGGGTAGAAGGGATGTGGCAATAGATAATTCAAAGGAATTTCATCATCATCTTCTTGTTACAATCAACCATTATTATCCTCACCTTTAATTCCTTTAGGATTTTCCATGGGCCAAATAATTTTGTTACACCTATAAAAGAATCTCATGTAGCTAAATAATAAATTGACCCATATAAAAGTAGCAGATACAAAATATCATTCAACGTCATTTTTGTAATGAAATAACCATTCATGTCAAAATATAGAAATATTACTCATTTGTTGCACTTAAAACAAGCCATTATAAGAAATAATTTTCTAGATTAACATCAATAACTTTTATTAATAATATTAGAGTTCAAAATCAACAAAGCTAACCAAAAAAATTCAAAATTTTTGACATTTAGAAAATAGTCTTTATATGGGTCCTATAATTACATATTAGTTTTATTGAACCTTATAAATAATGATAAAATAAAATTTTAAACTATTTTGGAATTTTTAAGGGCACAGTTCAGAAGAGATATTATCCAACTCAATATTTAACTAGGGCTAAGCCAAACACTCTACCTAGGGAAGTATTTGTGTGCTTTTATCTTACTTTGAAGATAGATCATGTGACCCAATACATATATATTCTCAAATCTAACTTTGCTAAGCAAAATTCCTTGATCACTCAAAAACTGCATGCACACCTTATTTTCGAAGATCAAGGTGAGTAATTAGCATGCCTATCTAGATCAAATGAAGGTGTAGGAACCTTCCCACACTATAATAAATTCATATATACATCTTTAATATTTGTTGAGCTAAAATCCATATTAAAATTTCATACATATCACATGACCTGTAACAATGTTAACAACTCAAAAATTAGTAATATATAATAAACTAAATCTTCTTCAAACATATCATTATATCATTATAATTATCTTAATTTTGTTGGTGTGTTGTGGTCTTAATGTAAACAATAAAAGCTTTAAAATAATTACAAACACTTACACATACTTCAAATCAAGATAAAGAACTTTAATTATTTTTCTAGCTTTCAAGAATAATCTATTCATAGTTCTTATTTATTCCTTATAAAAATGAACCTTATACAATGACAGATTATTTCTCTTATATTTCGAAGAAGTTACGAATACGTCTCGCATTTTCTCCACGATCTACAGTATTTCTGTGGGGTCGTCTGGTGCGACCATATCTCTTTGGAATCCCTCAAGTGGATCGTTCTGTGCCATGGCGCTATCGTTAAATCAATCTCTTTGTCATTATCATACCTAGCAACGCGGCAAGAAATATGGAGATTTTGGCCTTTGGTTTGACACGTCAATTTCAGCCTTTAGAAAGATCAAGGCGGAGAACGTGAACCCATGTGCCACACATTTCCATGTCAACGTCTTATTCTTAGTGTGACGGCTGACCAACTCATATCTATGACCGGTTACCTAATTCACTATATTTTTTTACTAATTCCAGTTTAATAAAGTCATATGGTATTTCGTTTAATTTATTAGGATTTAAAATTATTCTATATGTAATTTTTCCAATTCGTTTTTGGCGTTTAAAGAATTATTTTGGTAGTTTTTTTTTTTTTCCATTTGTATAGGTTTAAAATAAATGTGATTGGTTAATTCTAATAAATTTGTTCATATTTGAGTTTATATTATTCTTATAAACTTTGTACAAATAAAAGGACATTATATATTTAGTGAAATCAAATTCAATGAATATGTTTCATATCTAAAATTAAATTAAATGTTTACTAAAAAAAATTTAAAATAAAGACATTTGAATTAATAAAGAGTTTTTATATGTACAAATTATTCAAATAATTATATTCTCAAAATTTTCATACCTAATATTTTATTTTAGTCTCCTTCCTTTATTTGCACTATTTTAAAATAACTCTAATTTTATTTAATTTCTATAATTTGAGTATTGATGATATAATTGCTTTGATTTAATTTCTTATTTATAGAGTGTTAAATATCAACTTATTTATATTTTCATATATTTTGGTAAGTTCAACCTATGCAAATAATTTTCTTTGCATAGGTTGAACTTACCAAAATGACTTTCTTAATTGTCTTTACTAGAAATGGATAGATCTGCTAATAATGGCTTTATGACTGTATGTCAACTTTAGACTCAATCCAAGAAGAGCTAGAACTAATATGTGATATCTATATGTAATAAAGTCATATGGGATTTCGTTTAATTATTCTATATGTAATTTTTCCAATTCATTTTTGGCGTTTAAAGAATTATTTTGGTACTTTTTTTTTTCTTCCATTTTTATAGGTTTAAAATAAATGTGATTGGTTAATTCTAATAAATTTGTTCATATTTGAGTTTATATTATTCTTATAAACTTTGTACAAATAAAAGGACATTATATATTTAGTGAAATCAAATTCAATGAATATGTTTCATATCTAAAATTAAATTAAATGTTTACTAAAAAAAATAAAAAATAAAGACATTTGAATTAATAAAGAGTTTTTATATGTACAAAATATTCAAATAATTATATTCTCAAAATTTTCATACCTAATATTTTATTTTAGTCTCCTTCCTTCTTTTATTTACACTATTTTAAAATAACTCTAATTTTATTTAATTTCTATATTTTGAGTATTGATGATATAATTGCTTTGATTTAATTTCTTATTTATAGAGTGTTAAATATCAACTTATTTATATTTTCATATATTTTGGTAAGTTCAACCTATGCAAATAATTTTATTTCCATAATTTTTAATATGTGCAAAATATCAAAATAAATCATTACAATTAAATTCTAATCTGATTTTATTTTTAATTTGATTTAAATTATTTAACATCTTAATAAGAATTTTGATATTTTCTATTAGATATATGACAATCAAAATATTTAAAATAATTTATGTTTGTTCATTCTCTTTTTTTATTTAGCAATGAATGATATAAAAAATTAGCATACCTTTCATATAGTTGCCACCATAATATAACTTAGATTCATTATATTATATGTGAGGGAATAACACCATGTTATCATCAAATTTAGATCATTTATATTACTTAAATTTTTTCATTTAATGTTAAAATGAATGCAATTTCTCATAAAAATATAGCATGTGTTTCTAAAAAAAATTATTGAAGAAATTAGTTTAAAAATATTAATATTATTAAATGGAAAGAATACATTTCTTCTCTATATTAGATATGAATAAGATATAATTTAATTATATCATGGAATGTTTTGTTTATGGTGAAATTTGAATTTATTATTTATCATATAGGTTCATTACATTTGAATAAAAATATTTTAAAATCTAAAGTTTACAATGTCATATCCTTACTAAGGTATATTCTAGGACCTTTTGGAAAAGTGGAAAATTATATGTTTTGTCTCACACAATTTTCTCTTATTTTAACTATTTATTAAGGATACACTATAAATATTGATCGCACATACTTTTCATCCTACCTTTAAAATACTTACTATAATTAAAATTGCACCAATATGAAAGAGAAGTCCCATTTGACAACTACCATGTTTGGTCGAATTCTATAGTCCTAGTATAACTTAGTCTATCTATGAAGGAATAGATAAAATGGTAGACAATAGGAATATTATGAATATCATTGTTTGTGATATAGAATTGTAATATGATAGCTTGAAACTATTAGAAATAGCATATCTACCAATGTCTCTCAATATTTTAACTTTAGAAATGATTTTTTGACATAAGAAAGAAAAATGTTGAATAATGAAGATTTTTCTATCTATATTATTGTAATTATAATGTGTGCATTTATTTCTATATTCTAAATTGATTTTATGTTGATGGAAATATTTTGTGACCAAATTTTCTTCTTTCTCTTTCTCTTCTTCTTAAAACATGAACTTCTATTTGTTATTTTTAAAAGATGATACAATGGCTTACCCTCTCTATAATGATGTTATTATTTGATGTCTCCATTATACTAATTCAACTATTCATAGTTCTTGCATATTTCTACTTCATTCATAATGATATTTGTTCTTATATTTATTGTTTGCATACCCTATTTGGCTCATTTTATTGTTCCATAATTTACTAACTAGGCATCACATATTATCTCTTTTACACATATCTATTCCTTAATCATAATAGATAAGTGTAAAATCAATGCAAGAATTGAGAATGGCTTTGTAGCATCACTTAGAAATAACTATTATAAATATTGTCCTATAAAAATAAGGTTTCACTTAGACTATGAAACCCATCTTCTAGTCATAGACTTTTATGCTATTGTTCATGGTTGTGTTGTCAATCATGAGAAATTTATGTATGCATTGTTAGTACATTTTGGTTCTTTTCTTTTGATATTATTTTGGTTTCATAGTACACATATGTTTACAAATGAGTTCACATTAATCATATTTATAATGATGTTATTTGAATGGACATATTAGTTAGATGATTTTATATTTCCTCTATTTGTGTGTATGGTTTAACTCTTTCAATCAGTGGTTATGATGCATTTTGTATCACATGAATTTATCATCTTCTATCTTGGAAATTCATTTTTTTTCTACTTGATATTAGATTACAAAGATAAATAAGAACCAAAATATGTCCAATAGTTCAAATTGAATAGCATATCAAATGAGGCAATTAAGAAGGGTATTAACAAAACATATGGTTCATTGAAGACCATGTAGACTCACAATTCAGAAGCTCAAGAGTATCTAAGAGAGCATAAATAAGTCGTACAAGGCCACCAAAACAATAGAAAACTATATAAAGTCTATTAAAGGTCCCCATGAACTAACAATGTAGATTTTGTAGAGTATATGATCAAGTAAAAAACATAAAGGAATGGTAGAGAATTACATATAGATGCACAATCTAGTAAAAATTTGTAACTTTCACAATATACATCCACACTATTCCACCCAATTGGTTTGTTGATATTTCAAATATTTTGAATAGACCTCACAACTTCTAGTACATTATCACCATCATATATAACTTGATCGTCGTGATGCCCCAAGTCCTTCTACAAAATATCATGTGTGTAATTCTTGTTGTACCTCATCTAGTACTCCAGATAGTTCCTTAAGAAGAGTTCATTTTTCTCTCCAGTAAAGGGCTAGTGCATAGCATATTGGACCTAGGACCTATTGAAGTCAACCTTTCTAGTGTCTAGTAGCTTATGAAACTTTTCTTTATAGATCTCTAAGGTAATGGTCACATACATAGAAATATCATAAAAAAGGAGCCTTCTAGAAAACATGGTAAGAACCCTCCTCTTATCTAGGAACCAATCCTTATTTCTATTTTTTTATAAAAGTCACAAGATTTTAGTGAAAAGAAAACGACAAATAAATTAAAATATTTTCCCAAACTAGACACAACCAAAAAAGGATTTCATGTGAAGTTAGATTTACCTAAAAACCCCATCCCATAAAATCAAAAAATAAGAAAGCCAACTCTCTTTAGCATAAAAATAGTAAATAAATATGCTTCACAATATCAAGAACTTTATAAATGGGGTAGAGGTTCATATTAGAAGAGTGCACATAGAAAGGAGTTTTTTTTTAATAATAGTAACCTCTTTAAGAATTTTTTTTTTTTCATAACAGTATTAATGCTAAGGTGCTTAAATATTTTAGACCATTGATTAGAATAAAAATCAAGGCTTCAAAAATTATTAAGGCATTTTGTCATATCCTAGAGAGAACCATAAATCACCTTGTAGGTGACTTTATGTAATCATGTACCATCCCACCTCTTATAGTTATGAGCATGTCATTATTTTTGCTAGGTTGAATAGTTAATACAAACACCTTGGAAGATTTCCTAGGAACATAGTATGTTCTCCATTGAGTTTGAGGTTGTTTTGATCAAGTTGTTCAACTAGAGAAGCCAAGATTTCTAATGGCTATTTCTTAATATACTTTAAATTATTTATATCTTTACTGAACTAAGATTTAGTGAATCACCCTTCCAATATAGAAATAGGCTTCTCTCTATTGTATAAATTCCATTAGATTGATCTTGAAACTAAAAACAAATCTCTATATAAAAAAAATAACAACCTTTAGTCAACACCTTAACTTTCTCCCAAGCTTCACATACACTCTTTAGGGCATTGGAACCAAAAAGTGAATGTAGAACTTTCCAAACAATAACTCATAGAGGTGAATATGTGCAATGTAAATAATGTGACTCTATAAAGGGAATATTTTGTTCCCTTGAGAGTCAGTTTCACAGCATACATTTATATATCTCCAAATAGTTAAACTAGTAAACATATCTAATTATAGATAATTAAAACAAACTTTTGACCATTGGAATGGAAAATGCAAATGATAGAAAGTCTTTGGTTTACATGTCTTGGCCAAGGATGCTAGTCCAATAATTAGATGTCTATGTAGCATGTTGTAGTCTCATACGAATTAAAAAAAAAGAATTTGAAGGTTTAAAAACCTAACTTCATTCTTTTACCAATCTACATGTAGTACCCCTACTCGTTTGAACTCATTAGACTCATATTTTATTATTGTTTTCTTTCAGTGGATACATTACCATGAATTGTTATTCAAGATTATATGACATTATTTCATGCTTCATCTGGATAGGAGATGTTTAACTTATTTATAGTATTTCAGTACTTGTGATTTATGGCATTTTTATATGGACTATTGCTATGTACTGACACTTTACTTTAACCATGCAATGTGGAATTATATGTTGTGTGTCTGCGAGTGTATTGGATGCAAGGGGATGATTTTCCTTCACTCATTTCGGTGAGATAGGGAATGTCGTGATTCTCCTTCATCGGTGTGTATGCAATGTTTTCTATATTATATATACGCATGTGTGGTTCGGTGATGTAGGATATTGTAGGTACAAGTATTGAGTAGGTACGGGGTATCGTCTCCACCTAGCTTCACAAGTCTAAGGGTGCCTTATATTTTTTGATGGAAGTGGAGGAGATAGTAGTTGACCCTATTTTGATTCAGTTACACTCATGTGAGTTTCGTCAGTTGGTCATCCGGTCAGTTTGTTCTGCCTTCGTATTTTGTTGTTTGATCTTTTATGCGTAATTGCTTGATGTTTTCTCAGTTTGTGTGTTTAGTGATTTTAACTACTTCATGTTATGTTTTATTAATCTATGAAGGGTGAAAAATTGTTGATAATGTGAATTAAATAGTGACGTGAGGATTTAACGTCCTTCGTGTAGAGGTAGGTGAATTATCGAAACGATATTCAATGTTTGGTTTTCAAATTATACTAAAAGTTATACGTATTTTATATGTTGATTCGCACTCGGACATATACATATATATATATATGCGTATAGGTAATTAGGAGTCATGTTCAATTATCGTGAAATATGATTACTCCATGAATTTTGTATATATCTACTTAATCATTTGAGGTTAAAATAAAAGGTTTATGTTTATATATATACGTATTATATAAGAATATGGTTCAACCATATATTTGTATAAATTAATCATATACAAGTAATATGCATATGTAATTATAGAAAGTCACATATTGTATAAAAGTGGCGGGTTTTATTAGATAAGTGGCTAAAATTGATAAGCCATTATTTATATATAAATAAATTTTAAATTTTAAAATAATAGCAAATATGATTAAGTCGCATGTTAAAGGTATATATTCAAAAGGTGGCGGGTTTTTAGTTATCATATATTATTATTAGATATTGATACTATAGAATACCAAATTAGAATTTAATTCTTTGATTACAATACAAAAGTTTAATATAAATATATTATCGGTTATGTTAAAGTTAATGTTAATGCTTGTTTAACCAAAGGTGGCGGTGGCGAATTAATAGGTTGACTGGTAGAAGTCAACTTCACCACCTAAATGATAAAAAAACTCTCGACGAGCCTGCAGATCACTCCATCGAACTGCAGATTGACCATTTCTATATGGCTCATGACCGATTGGGGAGGGAAGTAGATTGGCACATAGTGCCATGTCGATGAGGAAGTTGCATATTTCTCCATTAACCACAGAGGCAGACTGCAATCTCCACGATGATTAAACCAATGTCGACCCTCCTCCCTTTGCATTATATATACCCCACGTTAACTTGCAAATATGATGGAGGCACCGATTAACATGCAACCTTGCTCATTAAGGTATGTGGTGGAAGGAGTTAATGTAGGGGTAGGAAGTAATGCAGGGAGTAACTTGGAGAATAATGTGGTTTACCAACCCATGTAAACCCACCCATATCCACCATTATCAACGTGTATTAGATAGTTATTTAATTTGTTCATTTTTAGGAAGTTATTTTTAGTAAAGTCGACTTAGTCTTGGAGTTAAAAGCCTCATGGATAAATTATTAATATGGACTCAACCACTTTAGTGGTGTGGTGTCATGAAATGGTTAATGCAGAACTTTACATGGTGAACACATAGGTGTTCATATACGATTAGGACTATTATGATGCAATTAGATCTTGAGTGGTGTCACTTAGAATCAATCCACCTCTAGTAGAGATATCCCGAAAGTAGGAAAGAGGGTACATGACAACCCTATATATAGACCATTGAGTTGGAAGAGAAGGGGAGGTGAGATGCAGCAAAGGATTAGAGAGTTCATTTTGCATCCAAGGAAGGATGGTAGACTCGAGAGGAAAGAGTAGAATAGGGGAAAGAATAGAGTAGAGGAAAGAGTAGAATAGAGGAAAGAATAGAATAGAGGAGAAAAATAGAATAAGTTAGAGAGATAGTGAGGATACTTTTGAAGTATCAAAGAAAGTTAGTTTTGAGATAAAGTTGGGATTATATTGGAGATAGTTTCGCAAGCAAAGCACGTTACTATTTGGCGGAAGGGCATCGAGGTCTTGGAAACCAATCAAGATTACAAGAGGTCTGAAATTTCTTTAGTTTTGGCTTATTATTTACGTAAGTTTTTGTTATAAGTTATGATTATGATCTTGCTTATACTATGGTTATGGAAAGGTATCATTAGTCGTTTGGGATAGTTAAATGAAAAATCATAGGGTCTTAGATGTAATTAAGTTATTAGCTATAGTAGTAGAATTTTGTTTAAATGATTAGAATATTGCAGTTTAAGAACATATTGCACACTTTTTATTATATGAAAGAAATTTACGCTTGCATTCAGAACCTAGGTATTAAGACTTATTAGTCACTTCTCTAGGAGAGTTTGGGGAGTAATGGCTTATTGTTGAAGCATTAGGTTTATGACTTATTAAATAGTGTATTAATATAGTTGTAATTCTTATTTTTTGGAAGTCGTTATTTGCAAGTTGTTTATGCATTGAGTGTTTTAAGGAAAGATTGTCTGTGTTAGGATCATGTGTAAATGGTGTTTTCTGTCAAGTTTAAATTCCAATTCTTGTTGCATTATCGTTGTGTCCTATGTTATTATGTTTCCTTGGTCAGGTGTCAATGTATAACATTATGGATGTGAGCCATTGTGTGTTTTGTCGAAATGGTCAACCTTTGGTTAGTAAATTGTGTTTTTTTCACCTGTGGTTTGTCAGGATTAGGTATGGTTGCCTGTGTCACCATAGAGTTCTCATAGAGAGACCTATTCCTGTAGTGTCCTATGAGAGAGAGTGGCTTTCAAGAGGGGGCTATGCCCAAAGTGGATGACAAGATAACCCATCGGAAGTTAGTTAAAAAGTGATAACCTAAAAATTGATATAGGTGAGATAAACATTAATTAAGATAATGTGCCTCATGCATAGGTGTAGTGCTTGTATAGGGTTCATAATGCTACGAGAAGGCCTGGAATGGCAAAATTACCACCTTGCCTTCATGAAAGGATTGGTAGGGTCCGCATGAGACTTAGTTGAAGCTGAAAGCCGAGAGAGGTTACCAGGATAACCTAGGATGGAGGCTGGGACCTAGGAGGCTATACCATGGTATCCATCGTAAGCTATGCAATGACACTCTCTCCTTAGAGTCACTAGAGTATGTGAGTTGATTCACATGAATGTTTGCAGAGTCATGTATTTCTTTCGTACTTGTCTTACTTTTCTTGCTTGAGGGTTTTCTACTATCTCCTAGCACAGTGGGGTGGTTCCATTTCAGGATCACATGATTGGGTGGTAGTGCCACTTCCCATCAGATGTTCCAAAATGTATCTTTAGGCGAGGAAGGGCTTCGCTAGTGTTCTTGGTTCGTGGTTCATATACCATCTCTTCTTCATGACCATTGTTCAATTGAAATCTTGAGGTCTTGTATCGAAACTTTTATGTAACCTTCATATTGTAATGTTGTAATTCATGGTATTTTTGAAAAAATGTTTTTATAGATATTGAAAAAAAGGAATCATTGGAATGTATGTTGATTCAGTTGTTTTTAATCTTTTGTATATATAAAATGAATGCATTGTAGTACTTTGATTCTTTCATTATAAAATCTATATGTATGTGTAGATTTTTTCTTAAACATTTAATTTTCCTAATTAGCTAAACAATAGGATCTTCCATGGTGTTATTATAATCTATGAAGTAATCTCTATTGGTAACCCTTAGGGAATCAGGTGTAGACTTGCGTTGTGTTATTAAACATGCATTGGTTATAATTAGTGCACTTGTTCTTTTTTAAAGAAAAAAAATATTTCACCCTTAGTTGCATAGATTGAGATGTTTTTCCTTAGGGTTTCTGGCGGGGCATTACACTACAAAACTTGGAAGTTAGAAATGTAATATAAAATATTAAATAATAGAGATGTAAATAATCAAAATAAAAGAAAACCTTTGTGTGGTTAAATGTCTTCAATAAACCTATACACAAGAGGAAGGGGATGATTGTTTGGGGTTGTTTGGATACTTTCCTTAGCCATGTACCTATTTTTATTTTTCTACCTCCACAACAACTTTATAGATCTATAGATTCAACAAAAATATCAAAAAATAAATGTTTTTATAGAAATGAGATTTGATGAATCCAAAAATTCTTAAAGAGATAAGAAAATTAAAATGGTATTGCTAGACAGGCCTGAGAAAGCCAAGAGAGTTGCAAAGACTATTGTGAGAGTTGGAGATTTCTACATGGAAATTTGTTAAAGCTAGAGAGAGAGAGAGAGAGAGAGAGAGAGAGAGAGAGAGAGAGAGAGAGAGTTGTGGGTGTGTGAAGAATTTTAAAGATGTTGTATAGAATCAAATAATGGATTTAAGAGTTAGAGTATGAGGGAAAGTAATATATGTCAAGCCATTTCAAATATTTTGAGTTATTTCTACTAACCTCTGTAGGTGATAAGTGGTAAAACTCTCAAAAAAAACCTTTCAATGTTATGATATCTTGTGATGTTAGCACAATGTGTGGATGTCCCTGTAGCACACTTGTGTCAAGACAAATCATGTTAAAAAAATTATATGAGACTCAAGTAACACATGGTTAATGCAAAACTAATGTATAAATGTAGCTATTGAATAAGTGCCTTGAAGATTCTAAGAGGGAAAAGGCTAATGGAAGAGCCTAAAATGAGCCCAATCAAATTCTATGGGAATGGACATTAATATGGCTACAGAAGTGTAGGCAAAATTGCCAACGGGTATGAAATTTTCAACTCTACAATTTTCCCCCACTTTAGAAAGATTATGAATCTAAATGACTAGGAAATATAAAGGAAAGCTATTGAACATAAATAACACTTCAATGCTAAAATGATATTGTATAGGAAGAAGAAAACTATTTGAACCAAGGAAGAATGTCCCTAGGGTGAAGAACTAAAAATAAAAATGCATTAAATAGAAAAATGTGTACAAGACAACAAAGTTAGAAAATGATAAATAAATAGATATATTGACAATAACTTGTATAACACAAATATGAGAAAAAATAAATTACAAAAAACAAATTATAGTTTCTTGAGTTAGAAAAGTGAAAGAGGCATTGATGAAAAAGGTTGTCTCAATGCTATGCATCATCTACAAGTACAATAAACATAACGCATAAAATAATTATAAAATGAAGACAAGAATTTGATGATTGATTTCTTCAAAGAAGAATAGAACCAAAAGATAGGAAATCAACTAAATCCCAAAGATGATAATATATCACTAGGGATCATGGAGATCATAATAATTAAAAACATAGATCATATTATGGCAAGTTGTGTGATGTTAGGTGATAAAATATTAATAGGTTCAACCTCATTCCAAAGGAAAGTCACTACCAAATAAGACCCTTAGTAGAACCAACTTCTTTGCAGAAGAGGGTGATTACTGATAGAGATTAATATCTCTTAATTTAAATAGACATTAGGTAGGACCACCCTAGCTATGGAGGAAAGCCACTGCAAGCATAAGACATGACAAATCTCACTTTAGAGAAAATATTCTATAGACATGATCAATTTTGATAAGTTCCATATAGGGTAAGAATAAACACTTGCCATAGTGGCAATAAATACAAAGTCACCACATTAGGAAAAAATTCAACATGCACCATTGTAAATTAAAAGGAAAACTGCACCATTGTATGTGAAAGAGTAGATAGTCACTAATATGGGTGATAAATAGATATGGTGAATGTAGGAATGCATAGGTGAGAGGAATATGTATGCCCCTTAAAATATTATCATATTGAGTATGTTGATATTTGAAGGTAAAGAAGGAGAGAACAAAGAAAAGAGTGAATCTTCAAGAGGGATACACACCTCTCAAAAAAAGTTGTCACTTAGCCCAAGCATATAAGGGAGGATAACTCTACTTGAAAATATTATGTCACTACCTTAGAGAAAGTATGGCAACTTGCAACATTATACCATCATGAATATAAATGAGCAAGAAAACTATGAATGTCACATAATGAGGACTGAAACAATATAATAAATGTGTAAGAACCTTGCGAGGGAATTTATAATATGTAAAAAAAAAATGATAGAGATAAACCTTGATATCACTTGCCACGCAAAGAAGAAGAGACAGGTGTATCAATAAATGAAGCATTGATGACACCAAAGTCAAGAGGTTGTTCAATATTATCTATCATGGCCTTACATTCACTAGTTGAATGGCCAAGAACTTGATGATATGTACAAAAAGAATTAAAATTATTATGTGTAGTATAAGGAAGAGTAATCCTTTGAGAAGCCACAAAAAATTATTCTCTTCGTCAAATAAAGGATGAGTAGTAGAAATAAACCTTTTCTCTTGTGCATAAAAATTTGACTACTCATAAGAAGAGGAAGACATAGAGACATTAGACAATGAATGAGGGGATGGAGATAGATGAGACAGATTTTAACCTAAACCAACTATAAAAGAGTGCAACTTTGGTTCCAAAGGGACCTTAACTTTGTGTTACATAAGCCCAAGATAGTTTTATTTGTATCCATGCTTAGAAAGAATATTGAATCATGTACCATAACATGATTGCAACTCTTCAAAAGAGGGATGATCAATATTAATGACATAATCAATAATGTTCCCATTATCACACAATATAAAAGGGTAGTAATCTTTAATAGAAAGTGTATTGTTAAAAATAGTGTCAATAATAAACAAACACAGATGAGACAATTGATAAAAGGGAAAGAAAATGAAGATTAATAAATACAAACTATGCTCTCTTGAAATGTTTCATCTTCCTCTAATAACAAGGAACGTGAAGGTGTATATAGGTGCCTCTTAGCAGCAAGCAATGACCATAAAGATGACAACTCAATATGTGAGTAGCTACATGATTTTAGAATAAATGCAAGGTAATGATAATATGATACTTAAATTATGCTAAATATACTAAAAGCTCAAAATGAATTCACTAGAGTAATAATGTACACTTAAACTAAGATGAAAGGGGGTGTTATTGTTCCAAAATGAGGGATATTTATAGGATTTCCAAGGCCAAGGTTGAGGTGGTAGTGTTAGCAGCAGCAAAGAAGGAAGACTGAGAGGGGGGGCTGAATTAGTCTTCACTAAAAAAAATAACTTTAAGCACAACAATAAATCTAACAAAGTGCAATAGCAAATAGATAACCAAATTAACCACACAACACACAACACCAATATTTTTGATGTGGAAAACCCAGTTAACAGAAGAAACATGGTGGGAACCTACCCACAGTAAGATGATACTCTGCAGTAGTATGTGAAAATATTACAATGGGGAATGCACAGGTATTTAGGCACACTGCCTAGAGCTCACTACTCAAAAGATATTTTCCCAAAAGGCTACAACCCTCATGGAAGTCTCACTAGCTTGTAATAATCTTCGGACTACATTCGTAAAGAAATAAATTGAAAGAATAGCATCTCCAAATGCTTGATTACAGTTCCGGTTAAGCACAATTGTCTACCCTGCAACACCAATCTCACCTCAACCCCAACAGCAAATGATAAATCGTTTATTCACACATACACCACTTTCTGATAATGCAGATGCAATACCAATGACCAAACTACATGAATAACTCACCTATATATACAATTCATCAATCTTGATAACAAGTTTAGCTAAACCCTCAACCCTCAATTTTAAAATTACATAGCATGATACAAACATTGACCACTAGTTCAATATAATGATTTACAAGAGGGAATATACAACATGTAAAAAAAACATGATAGAGATAAACCTTGTTATCACTTTCCATGCAAAGAAGAAGAGACAGGTGTATCAATAAATGAAGCATTGATGACACCAGAGTCAAGAGGTTGTTGAATATTATCTCTCATGGGCTTACATTTACTAGATGAATGACCAAGAACTTGATGATATGCATAAAAAGAATTAAAAATCTTATGTGTAATATAAGTAAGAGTAATCCTTTGAGAAACCACAAAAAAATATTCTCTTTGTCAAATAAAGGATGAGTAGTAGAAAGAAACCTTTTCTCTTGTGCAGAAAAGTTTGACTACTCATAAGAAAAAGAAGACATAGAGACATTAGACAATGAATGAGGGAATGGAGATATATGAGAGGGATTTTAACCTAAACCAACTATAAAAGAGTGTAGCTTTGGTTCCAAAGGGACCTTAACTTTGTGTTACATAAGCCCAAGATAGTTTTATTTGTATCCATGCTTAGAAAGAATATTAAATCATGTACCATAACATGATTGCAACTCTTCAAAAGATGGATGATCAATATTAATGACATAATCATTAGTGTTCCCTTTATCACATAATATAAAAGGGTAGTAATCTTTAATAGAAAGTGTACTATTAAAAATAGTGTCAATAATAAACAAACACATAGATGAGATAATTGATAAAAGGGAAAGAAAATGAAGAAATACAAACTATGCTCTCTTGAAATGTTTCATCTTCCTCTAATCTCAAGGAACTTGAAGGTGTATATAGGCGGCTCTTAGTAGCAAGAAATGATCATCAAGATGACAACTCAAGATATGAGTAGCTACATGATTCTAGATTAAATGCAAGGTTATGATAATATGATACTCAAATTATGATAAATATATTAAATGCTCAAAATAAATTCACTAGAGTAATAATGTATGTATTAGCTAAGATGAAATGGGGTTATAATTGTTCCAAAATGAGGGATATTTATAAGATTTTGAAGGCCAAGGTTGAGGTGGTAGTGTTAGCAGCAGCAAAGAAGGAAGACTGAGAGGGGGGGTGAATTAGTCTTCACCCAAAAAAATAACTTTAAGAACAACAATAAATCTAACAAAGTGCAATAGTAAACAGATAAGAAAATTAACAACACAACACACAACACCAATATTTTTGATGTGGAAAACTTGGTTAACGAAAAAAACATGGTGGGAACCTGCCCATAGTAAGATGATACTCTACAGTAGTATGTGAAAATATTACAATGGGGAATGCACATGTATTTAGGCACACTGCCTAGAGCTCACTACTCAAAAGATATTTTCCCAGAAGGCTACAACCCTCATGGAAGTCTCATTGACTTGCAACAATATTTGGACTACATTCGTAAAGAAATAAACTGAAAGAATAGCATCTCCAAATGCCTGATTACAGTTTTGGTTAAGCACAATATTCTGCCCTGCAACACCAATCTCACCTCAACCTCAACACCAAATGATAAATCACTTATTCACACATACACCACTTTTTGATAATGTGAATGCAATACTGATGACCAAACTACATGAATAACTCACCTATATATACAATTCATCAACCTTGATAACAAGTTCGGTTAAACGCTCGACCCTCAATTTCAAAATTACATAACATGATACAAATATTGACCACTAGACCAATATAATGATTTACATAGTATAGCATGGACCTAATTCAAATTCCCAAATCAACTCCACCAGAAATCATGCCAAGATCAACCACAACACACTACACCACCAGAAATACCGCATACCACAAAAATCAATACCAATTGATTAAAACCACCAAAAAATCACACAACGATAAATGAATATCACCAAAAAAAATAGGACAAAAATAGAAAACACTAGAAAACATGTTAGAATCATCCAAAATAGCTGCACCAACACTGCTTTTCAAATCTTTGTCTATCAACGTCTAGAAGCTCAAGAACAGAACCAATCAGCAACTGTCATGAAGAACAATAACTTGTTGAGCACCAAATTAAGAACCATTTGAAATGAAGATACACAAGGCCAACCAAAATAATATCCCAAAGTCTTAATACAAGATCTTATCACACAAGAATATACCAGAGGAAATATCAACCTGTTCAAAACAGTGATCAACAAAACCAAACTACAATACTAGATCAAAATATCTTCTCAAATACACTAGATCAAATCATAGGAATATTTTGAAATCAATGACAACAACATATCCTAGCAGCAATGACCAACCATATCCAATAGGTAGGAATCAACATTCAAAATTCGATTTGGAGATAACAAAGGATAGGATTGAGGAAGTTGGAAAAGAGGATGGAAGGATAGACACATGTCATCTTGGAACATGAGAGTGCAAGTGTGAAGAGGGAGAAGACATGTGGTAAAAGTGCCATGTGTCTCAAGGAGGGAATATCCAACCCACATGAGGTTAGGATGTGCAAGATAGGATAGTGTTAGTTAGACCCTAGGTTGAATGGATGGGTTAGGTTAGGGGTTGTTTAGGCTAGGTGGTTAGAATTTAGGAGCTATGTGCCTAATTTGAATATAGAAATTCAAATAAATGGAAAATGGATAATTAAATACAAAAAAATTGATTTATTTTTTTTATTTAATTATGGGATTAGAAGAATTGAATTTGATAGGGGGGAAATTAATTTTCATTCCTTCTCTCATTAGCTGTAATCAGTATTAGATAAGGAGGAATTGCTACCATTAATTTGATAAAAAATTAAGTGCCTCTTCACCTCAAAAGGTAATGAACCTCCATTTTTCCATGAAAAAGAGGCAATAGAGCTAACTCCATAGTTAGCAAGGATGTTTGCACACCTATTGGCTTCTTTAAAAATATGAGTTATAATACAATCTTCAAAGTCATCAATAATCTTAAGGGAATTAAGAATGATATTCTTAATATTCCAAGAGGGCTTGGTAAGTCTTTTGAGACATCTAATAATATTTAATGAGTCCCCTTTAGTCCAAAATTTATTAATTTTTAATTGTCTATCAACTTTGAGGATTTCAAAAACTCCCATGGCCTCCGCTATGTGATTGGACTGGATCCCCAAAGGAGAATCGATAGTAGCCACACAAATCCCAGTAGAATCTCTTATAACACCTCCACATCCTGCCCTACCAAGGTTCCCCTTAGCAGCATCATCAAAGTTAATTTTCATCCATCCTTCCGGAGGGCAGTACCAGACAATACCATCCCTACTCCTTTTAGCTTTGTAGTTACTTATGTCAACTTGAAGCCCCCATTTCCTAGTAACAATATTATCCTCCTCCTTGAAATAAGAAGAAAAAACAGACCCACCATCACCAATAGATAGGTTCAAGTTCTCTCTAGCAGCTCTGCATATTTTCTCAAAAACAATCTCAGAACAATGAGTCACATTTCTGAATATATGATTGTTTCTTTATTTCCAAACCTGCCAAGACACAAAAGGCAATAACAAAGACCAAAGATTTTTCAAAATGGGATTAGAAGAGGGGCACTTCCATTGAGAAAAAATATTCCACCTTCTCAGGAAAGACCTAATCAATACTCCAGAGATTAAGGATTCTGCTCAAGATATCATAGGTAAAAGGACAATGGAGAGCAATATGTGAAACAAATTCACTATCATTAAGGCACAAAAAACACCTATTCGGTAATTGAAAACCTTTCCTCATGACGTTATCTAGAGTAAGGATTTTATTTTGAAGAAGTAACCAAAAAAAGACGTTGATTTTTAGAATAATAATCTTAGACCAGGCTTTGGACCATACAAGAGGTGTTTTCAATGATTATTTCTCCCCATTATACCTCCACAAATATGCTCCTCAATGATTGACAATGACAAATTTGTCTGCAAGAATCTCTCAAAAGTGGGATTTTGTCACAGTTTATCTGAAAAATTATGATTGTCGCTTGCAAAATGAATGTGTGGGTCATTGGAATGCACAAATTGGCCCACAAACCTATTTTGTGAAGTACAAAAATTATATTATCTAATTTTTATACATATTTTCCTATGATACCCAAAATTCCCATTGGTGCCCATTTTTTTGAACATTGATGTCCTAATAGAGAAAAAATTCGATATCAGATTTATTTTTGATATCTGATTTGTTTACATAGGCAAAATTAGAGAGATACTTGTGAGAGAGAGAGAGAGAGAGAGAGAGAGAGAGAGAGAGAGAGAGAGAGAGAGAGAGAGAGAGAGAGAGAGAGAGAGAGAGAGAGAGAGAGAGAGAGAGAGAGAGAGAGAAACCATGTGACCCCTTTTAACATCCTAGTACATGGCATGATCCTTTCTCACACCATATGACACCTTTTAACATCTTAGTACACAATTTGACCCCTTATGACACCATATGACCCCTTAGGACACCATATGGAGTCGTTAGGGGTAATATGGTGTCCTAAGGGGTCATATGGGGTTCTATGACTCCTTAGGACACCATATGACCCCTTTTAACATCCTATTACATGACATGATCCCTTGTAACACCATATGACCCCTTAGGACTATTGACAACAATGAAGCAAATTGAGAGGGGGGGTGAATCAGTTTGCTCAAAAAATCTACCTAAACCAAACTTAAATTCAGATATGATAATTAACAGTTAAATCATAGATTTACACCACATCAATATCACCCATAACATTAAGATTTTTTACGTCGAAAACCCAGTTAAGGGAAAAACCACAATGAGATAATACTCTATTAGGAGTAAGTAAAATATTTTAATGGGGAATGCACATGTCTTCATTCTCACTTCCTAGAGCTCACTGCTCAATTGCAATAAGGGATACAACCTTGTGGTAGACACATTACCTTACAAAATATTTAGACAACAATCTAGATTACATGAACTAAGAAAATAGCATCTCCTAATGCCTGATTATAGTTTTGGTTAAGCACATATACTCAAACTTTTCTCTTATACTTATGCACACTCTTTTGCACCTTTCACTCTTCTCTTCTACTACTAAGTGATCAATAAAATATTTGG
This sequence comes from Cryptomeria japonica, assembly GCF_030272615.1. Classification (NCBI taxonomy): domain Eukaryota; kingdom Viridiplantae; phylum Streptophyta; class Pinopsida; order Cupressales; family Cupressaceae; genus Cryptomeria; species Cryptomeria japonica. The sequence goes on along the minus strand of NC_081408.1, from coordinate 155,949,584 downwards.
ACATACAGATGCCTCTCATAAATGAATATTACATGATTATATGCAAATCATCAACCTATATTTCAAGGTCAGCTAAACCCTTACTACAAATTACAAGATAATAACCTCACACACTACAACAACATATGCAGAACAAATAAATGTCGAATAAGGCATATTCTTGACCCAAATCAACACTGCAATTATGAAACACCTCCAAGAATTATGCCTTGAACATCTGCAACATGCTACAACTCCATAAATATTTCATAACACAAAGAAAACCACAAGATTAAGAAAATGATCAACAACATGCACAATGATCAATACAGATCAATAGAATGGATAGAACATGATCTAGGAACATTCCCAAGCAACGTGAATTGCAACACAATAAATGCAACAACTCAGATTACTAGAGTCATCATCATCTCTTTACTAGAGCACAAGAACACCAACACTATTGACTTTCAACCTAAAATATTCGCTTGTGGATTTCCAAATGATGAACCACCAGAAATGAGGGCACACCTAAATGTCCCAAATACTCTGCCAAATCTGAAAACTAAGATATTGCAATTCTGAACCAATGCGGAGCATAAACTAGAACATCGAATAACATGAACAATTGAAAAAAAAAATCAATACTAGAACTCATAGATCGATCAAATAATCATGTGAACCACTAAAACTTATGATGAATCAGCTAGAGATAAGCATCTCTAAACCCATTAAACTACAATATCTCAACTGCAACACACTAACCAAAACAACTCATTTAATATGACTACAACACTGGAACAGACAGAAGAATATGCTAACATTGATGAAAAACATTATTCCAACAAACATCTTGAGAAACAATATCCAACAATCTCCCCATTTGGCACTGATGGCAACATGTGAATGTGAAAAACAATCAATGCAAAGAAAGAGATCAACAACCAACAACTTGCAACAATTTCCCCCTTATATCACGATAGGATATAGCAGTTTTTCACATGCCTCTCTCCCCCTTTGACAACAATGCCAAAAAATAATCTCAACAATATCCACAACTGAACATTTGAATCACCATATTGACTACTCCCCTTGATTAGTATCATCACTCATCAATATAGAGAAAAATATATCTCTGTAAAGTTCACTGGAGTGATGCAACTCCATGCACCTTAGTTATTATCAATAGGGGTGATTACCCTTAGCTTCCCTCTGAAATACTCAAAAGTATGTTGAGGCAGAAAATTTGTGAACATATCTACAATTTGTTCCTTAGGAGGCACATACTTTAATTTGACTTCCTTCTCATTCACCTTCTCTCTCAATAAATGAAACTTGATTGATATATGATTAGTCTTAGAATGCAGCACCGAATTCTTGGAAATATTGATGGCACTTGAATTATCACAATATATAATTTTAGATTCATCAAAAATAACTATGATATCCTTCAACATTTTCTTCATCCATATTACCTGAGTACAACTGCCAACAATAGAAATGTATTCAACTTCTATAGTAGATAAGGAGATAGCTTTATGCTTTTTACTTGACCATGCAACCAGTTTACTTCTAAGGAAAAACACACCACCGCTAGTACTCTTTCAGTTATCCACATCACCAACCCAATCAACATCTATAAAATCACTAAAGTAAAGTCATCATCTTTAGGATACCACGAACTAAAATCAATTGTCCCTTCCAAAATATCTAAAAAATTATTTTTACAGTTACAATATGATGCTAATACATCTAGCCTAAAATTCCAATGGAGGTTTCCTACGAAGAAGGTATATTGTTAACAAATTTGTTTGTTTTTTAAAAAAATTGCCCACATTCATCAAAATTCTGACAATAATTCAATATTTGTTTTTGATAGAGAAGGAATTGGCAATGAAATTTATGATTTTTTAAAAAAAGTGCTCGTGTTCATCTAAATTCCGACAAGAGCGGGTGTTACCTAAAGAAGAAAAGACCAATACATTTCAAACATTATTCTCGCGGCCTCTTCCCATTCTAACATTGTCGCCCCAGTAGCATACTCCATCTTTGGATGAGGTACGTAAACCGTTTTGACTGATTAATGCTAGCTCAAAGTAATGTCGTCTCATGAAATAGGGTTTGCGAAAATGGGAGCAATGTCAGCTCATGGAATAGGGCAGGTGTAAAGCTCTATCAACATCCCCCAGCCTATGCAAAAATGGGAGCAATGTCATCTCATGGAATAGGGCATGCTCCCGGGGGCTAAAGACTAATAGGTTTCATTCCCCTTCTTTGATTCATTAGTATCGATCACCCATCTATATATCTGTATCCGCCCATCTCCCCGAGAACTTCCATGTGGCTCCCAACCCTTGATTCTTCCTACTAGAATGAGTCGAAGTAAGTCGATCAGTCTGAAAGTGGTAAGGTTTTGACTCTGCAAGGTCAGAACTATGACATGATTCTTCATTGGCCTGGGCGCAGGTGTAAAGCTCTATCAACATCCCCCAGCCTGTACGAAAATGGGAGCTTTGGAAAAGGGTGTGGACATCTAGGAATTGTATTAGTTGGTGTAGTTGCAATTGCCCTGGTAGTCATGTATTCAAAATGTGTGAGATGAGATAAGGCACGCTGACTATTTGACAGACTGCCTTAGAGAAATTGGAAGTTTTGGAACAAGGTATGAACATCTATCATAGGATAAATAATAGAGGAATTTTGTCACATGTTGTAGCTACAATTGCCAGGGTACATGTTTTAAAGATATTTTATATCATAGAATCAACATTCCAATGTCTATTTATTTTTTTTAAATTTGGATATCGTATTCCCAACTGATGTCTATTTTCATGAAACTATTCCTTTAGGCAAGCAAAAAAAGCCTAAAAAAATTACACAAGGCTTAAACCAATATTCATAGCCCCTAGAAAATCTTTTCATTACCAAAAAAACCTATTCATACATGGAAAAATTATTCACACCTAAAATATTGTCCATGCCTAAGACATTAATCACAACATCAAATAATATTCATAGTGTAAATAAACACTATTCATAGATTCATTTAACCTCAAAAATTACTCTAGAAGCTCTTGAGTCCAAATTCATTGTTCTCTATATGAATTATGGGGTTTGAAATCTATTTAGTATGATTGTGTAATATCCCTTGTCCAATGATGACTGAAAAACAAGGAATATTCATTGTCAAATGTGTGTATTATGTTGTTCGCTATTGTTGTGTGTTATGCAGACTGTTGTCTCAGAAGTTTTCAGTTTGGCATAGAGGTGAACCATCACACATTTCTCATAAATGTACAACTACAATTGACTGTAAGTGAAAGAATGATATCCAAGAATGCATATACAATCAAATTATGATGATCTAACACCAAATTAGACTCAAAATCAGAATGTTTAGCTTGTTGACATTATGTCAAATAATTGTCAAGAGACCTCAAAAAATGGGCGTATGATGATGCAACCTCAAATTCCTCTTATTTCATATCTCAAAATGATGAAAATCATTTGCATCTTAAATAATGAAATCAACAAATAAAAATGGGAAAATAATATCCCAATTATGACTCCCTAATTAGTATAAGATACTATTTCCAATAGTATACTAAGGATAAATATTCAAAAAGTATAATAATTATACTAATACATATATCACTCTCATGCCTTCCTTAATTTGATGATGGTTGAGGATCTTTAAACTTTGAAAATATGAATGAACACATTCCTCTAGACATAATTTAAATATCACATTTAATTATAAACATGGATGCAATGGAAATAATTTCAGATGTGTGCAATGAAGTGTGGAGGTTCATGAGAAATATACATTACATTTTTCTGAATAAGATTTAGGTTTCTATCCTCCTCCTTTGTTGACATCCCCCCCCCCCCATTATCTAATATATCTATGACTTTTCCAACAACTTTTAGCCACAACAAGAGATAATTTTGTATGAGTTTCTTAAAGCAAACTTTATTACTCTCCCCTTGAAAAATTGAATAAAATACCATAAACAAAATTAGGACATTCCTTTTTTCAAGCATCATCAACTATTCCACTAATGAATGTCATGATTTGGAGATTAAAATTCAACAACTTATTGTAGTTCTAGTAAAATTTAAATAATAGGTGACAATGAGTTATACAATCATCATATACCTTCTAAATGACATTTATAACCTATTATGTTTTTATCTTTCTATATGACGTCAGTATCTTAATTATGTATTAGGGGCTCATTGTCATTTATGGTACTATGTATGATTTAACGTGCAATCATACTTGGGAGGCAATGTAATAGCCTAGTTCTTCTTGTCTCTACATTGTGGAGCAAGCATAATAGTTGTCAATTGTTCCTCTTTTTTAAGGATTCACTTTACCTTAGTTGATTTTTATCTTTTATAACTTCATATCCTTTCTTGCATAGAATTGTCATCAATCCAAATTCTCTCCTTGCTTGGACGTGTGTGTTCCTTGATTAGGACCACTTTTTTCTTAAAATAGTATGTATTTTGTAAATGATCTCTCCTTAGTGATAGAAAGTGTGCAATTCTTCATCAAGGATACCATTTCCTAGCAATATGGAAGATTTGTATTCTTAATCTCCTGCATATTTCTTAATTTAAAAGATGATATCTTTATTAAATATCTCCTCTATTTTTGGAGGTAGACATCTTTAGGAAAAGATCTATTCCTCCCTCTTTAAAATGATCCCTTTACACTTGTTGAAAAATATCTCTTTTACAACTATCTTTTCCTTTCTTATAGCAATTAGGCATGTACAAGGATCTTTTTTCCTAGCTTGGAATGCATTAATGTTTATAATGGGTATCTTCTTGGTGTTGAAGGTGCTTATCCTTGATCGCTATCTACCTTAAGACATCAACCTAGAGGTATGTTGACATCTTAAGGGGAGGCATATGAGCTCTCCTTTTTTCTTTTGTTAATTCATTTATGTTATATACTCAAACTAGAAGTGTGTTACATAGCGCCCCCTAGGGCATGGTTATCATTTTTTTGAGATTCGTTAAAGGTTACTTGGAATAGCATGGATTTCTAGTGTGATCATTGTTGTTGTTTACACCTTTGAAAGTGTTGGTTATTATTGTTGCTTGTGTTTTGTGTCACTACAACAACCATTTTAAAGTAGAGTTTTTGGATTGCCTTGCGAACAAATGGTTTTGTTTGTTAATCTTCTCTATCATGGATCACCTAGCAAAACACAACCTGCTAGCCAATGAAATCCATGATGTAGCATGAATCACCCAACATTACATAACTTGTTAGCTAGTACTATTCACGTTTCTTCTCTTTTCTCTTATCATATGACTAATATTAAGCATCTCCTTAGTAGACCTAGAAGTCATATCTCTTCTCCTCTGATATAGTGTTCAAGTAGAATTGTTGGGACTAGGAGGTGTTGATTGACCAGATCCTCCACCTGTCGGATGTGGACAAAATAAATGATTTTTTGATTAGGATGGTACACAAAATCTACTATCAAAAGGTTGTCAAAAATTCTTGGGACTAGGAGGTGTGAATTGGCCTAGTCTTCTGCTTTTTATGCCATCAAAATTTGAGTTTGATTGTCATGATTTTCTTTGCCAGATTCCTCACACATAACTCTTGAATCAATTTCCTACACAAAAAATGACAAAAATAGGTTTGTTGATGAGGGATTTCCTAGGTCAAACCTCGGGTTGTGAATTAACCTTGAAGTATATTGTTTTCCTTTTGAGGGAAAGGATAGATATAATCTAAAAATGCTTGAAATTGAACATGATACCTTGATCAATCTTTCTTGAATCCTCACACAAGGTTTTAGGATGTCATGCAGAATGTTGATCATGAATGTTGTGCTTTAACTTGAATTCTCCTTCAATGCTTGATGAATGCTTGATTTCTTTTTCACTTGGAATTGAATTGATTTTATAATTAAGAGATCACTTGAATTGTAGGTAGACTCCTTCAAATGTTTTAATTTTTGGAGCTGACTGACATGAAGCTAATTTTTTTTCACACACATGAGGCGAGAAATGAGGGGTCCTATTTTGGGTCCCAATCATGAGTACCAGGGAACCTAAGGCATCCTATTCTTTTCAATGAGGACTTAAAATTGAACAGAGGTTGAGGAAGGAGTTGAAAATGCAGATTTCAATATGATGTGAGTAGAATCAAAGTGAGTATGAAGCAAAACATGCGAAAGTGGGCATCAATGTCTCAAGATCAAATGGACCTTAAGTGATTGTCTCCCTTGCATATGATTTATTTGGGTGATATACTTCACCATTCTACTCAAAATAATTTTATAAAGTGTCAAATATAGGGCTCATAACTTATTAATGATGTAGTGAAATTCCTTCATGAAGGACTTCTAGAAGTATTTTTGGACGAGTCTTTGTCAAGTGCAGATAAAATAAAATTGATGCTTAATGGATTTAACTAACGTGATTTCAAATTGGAAGCCAAAGTTTTGAAGGATGTAGAGAAAAGGTGGAAGAGAAAAGACTAGAAGTTTTGGTGATTAGATGTGCATGGTGAGACTGTTTGAAGACCCTTAGAAGCTTGATTTGGTGGTGAAGGTTTCAGATAAATTTAGGGAGGAAAAGGATATTCTTTTGAATATTTAAAGTCAATACAATATTTTGGCCTCTACGTAAGAAGATTGGAAGACCTCTTGGTATCAACTCAAGTTCATTCGCAAGGGCATCATGTCCCCTGCTATGCAAGGTACTTAGTTTTTGCGGGTAAGAATTTAGATGTAGATGAGTAGAATATTTTGAGAGCACAATTTTGGTTCTCATTTTTTTTTATACACTAAGGGGGAGATGATGAAGATAGGGGAAGAAATTTTATAGAGACTGATGGAGTTTGTACAATGATGAAGAGACGTCCTTATCTTTAATGTCAAAGGGGGAGAGATATATTGGTGTTTTGCTGGTTTCGTGAGTGTTTCCATAAATGACAAAGGGGGAGATGTTTTAAATATGATTTTGTGTTGTCATTGAATTTTTCGTACTCATCAAGATAACATAAGTCGATGACCTCTCTTCTTACTGATCGATGTGAGTTATCCTGCTAGTCTCACTGAGCATTGAGATAGCTTAAAATGTGTCTAGATGATGGGCATAGAGGTTGAATACCTATTGGATTGTAATGTGGTATAGTCAATTAAAGATTTTGAAATTATTGAGTTTTTATTTATCCCTTGCTATTTATGAATTTTTTGGTTATGGTTGTGGTGTTTGTAGGGAGGCATTTACAAATTTATATCTATTTTCATTATTTTATGGTTTATGGGTTTGTAATGGTAATTTAATGTTCTTTCATATTTTTGTATAAATACTTTATAATAGCCTATTATGGTGATTTGTTCTATTATGGATAATATTGTGGGTCAGACGGCTTGGTTGTCGATGCATGAAAGCATTGCATGAGTTCTAATTATAAAAAATACATGAAACCTTTTTAATTTATTTGATTCAATGTTATTTGAAAAAAAGATTATCAATGATGTTTCCTTTCTCCAAGAATTGGATCTAGGATCTTTCCGTCAGATAATATGTAACATCCAATGACTAAATATTTTCTTTACAAATGCTTATTTTATTTAATTATCATCTAAGTGTGAATTATAATTTATATCTGTGAAGAAGAAAAAGATACAAGCTGAAGACTAGTGTGCAAGTAAATTTCATACAAGAAAGCAAGCAGGCATTATCTTGAATGACATGAAAACAAGCTTGTCAGCTACCTAGAAGATAGCAATTGGACAAAAGAAGAGGAAAGTGTTAAAGAGTGATAAATAGATAGAGAGTATGCAATACAAACAAACAATGTCTGGAGTGTGTGATGTGACGTCTAATTTATGTCCTAAGAAACTAACTGGTTTTTAAATTCCTAGGAAACCTATTGGGCCATGCTTGGAGGAAATCAATTTTTTCATGCAAGGGCCACTTTTTTTCTATTATGAGAATGATGCTTTTGCACCAAAGGATATTTGGAAGACAATAGCTGAAGAATTCTATAGTGTGGAACCAAAGTTACTCGACTTGAAGTACTTTTTGGCTTCTAGAAGACCAAGAGATTATGTACACAATCTCCCAATAGAAGGGTTCTTTCAAGCATTACCTCTCCCCCCCATGACTATTCAAGAAGTACTGCCTCAAACAAAGGACTATTGCCTTCCATGGGATCAAAGAAAAAAATTGAATTGCATAGACTCTAGACAATGTGGTGGTGTCCTTCGTGAAGAACTCTGCACTATAATTAAAAATTCATGAGGGAAACTATAAGATAGTGAACAGAAATACATTCTTGAAAAGTGCAAAGAATGGGACTTGGTTTGGGTGGGGCCAGCTCAAGTGGCTCCTCTAGAGGTTGACGAGATAGAAATTATATTAGGATTTGAAAAAGATCACACTCATGGAACTTTGTGTGTGACTGATCGATTGCGATGTTTGGGTAATGCATTCTAAATAGATACTGTTGCATACCATTTATCTATCTTGAAAGCACTTTATCCTAATGGCATTAAATTAAAGTACTTTCTCTATTTTCTAGTATTGGTGGAGTAGAGGTTGCATTGCATCGACTTGGGATACATATTTCCGTAGATACAACACAACTTAAATGTATCCCAAGTTGATTCAAAGCAACCTCTGCTCCAGAGATCACCAGAAAATAGAGAATGAACTTTAATTTAATGCCATCAGGATAAAATGCTTTCAAGATAGATAAACGGTATGCAATTGTATCTATTTGGAGTGCATTACCCAAAAAGCGCAATCGATCAGGCGCACACGAAGTTCCATGAGTGTGATCTTTTTCAAATCCTAATATAAATTCTATCTCATCAACCTCTAGAGGAGCCACCTAACCTGGCCCCACCCAAACCAAGTTCCATTCTTCTCACTTTTCAAGAATGTATTTCTGTTCACTATCTTGCAATTTCCCTCGTGAATTTTCCATTATAGTGCAGAGTTCTTCATGAAGGACACCACCACATCATCTAGAGTCTGCTTCAATTTTTTTCTTTCATCCCATGGAGGCCAATAGTCCTTTGATTGAGGAAGTTCTTCTTGAATAGTCATGGGGGGGAGAGGTAATGCTTGAAATCGTCCTTCTATTGCGAGATTGTGTACATAACCTCTTGGTCTTCTAGAAGATGAAAAATACTTCGAGTCCACCAACTCTGATTCCACACTATATAAATTTTTAGATATTTCCTTCCAAATATCCTTCGTTGCAAAAGAATCATTCTCATAATAGAAAAAATGTGGTCCTTGCATGAACATATTGATTTCCTCTGAGCGTGGCCCAATAGGTTTCCCAAGAACTCCAAAACCAGTTAGTCCCTTTGGACATAACTTAAAGTCATATCAAACACTCCAGACATTGTTTGTTTGTATTGCATACTCTCTATATATTTATCACCCTTTAACACTTTTCTGTACTTTTCTCTAATTGCTCTCTTCTAGACAACTGATGAGCTTGTTTCCATGTCATTCAAGATAATGCCTTCTTGCTTTCTTTTATGAAACTTACTTGCACATGAGTCTTCAGCTTGTATATTCTGCTTCTGCACAGATATAAATTATAATTCATGTTCAGATGATAATTAAATAAAATAAGCATTTGTAAAGAAAAGATTTAGTCATTGGATGTTACATATTATCTGATAGAAAGATCCTAGACAATTCTTGGAGAAAGGAAACATCATTGATAATCTTTTTTTGCAAATAACACTAAATCAAAAAAATTAAAAATGTTTTATGCAATTTTTAAAATTAGAACTCGTTCAATGCTTTCATACACCGATGGCCAAGTTGTCTGATGCACAACATCTGCTACCATCAGAATTTCGACAACAACTAAAGAAACATTTGACAAGGATGTTGTATGTCCAACGTCACTTCCTTGTCAGATAGTCATCGATTCATGGTAGTGGGGGAGCGTCAGAATTCTGACCACAGTCTGACAATATTTTTGGCCAATGGAGCAAAGATAGCAGCCCTCGAAAGAGTTTATAATGTCATCGGACTGCCGATGCAAATGGCATTGTCAGTAAGATCAACGATGAGTTTTTGATGGTTACATTTGTCGGAAGTTTGACGTGTTGTCATCGGAATTCCAACAATGAGTCATCAAAAATTAGGCCCGAATGTACTAGTGTGAGATTCTTTAGGATCAACTTAAAATCTATCAACAAGACCAACAACATTCATAATATCATGTCTAGTTTGATTCAAATGTAGTAGTCCACCAATCATAGATCTGTATCTAGTCTGATTTACTTTTAGAGAATCATCATCTTTTGTTATTTTATATCACGTTACCATAGGAGTACGAATAGGCTTAGCATCATCAAGACAAAACTCTGTAAACAATTCCTGAATACCTTTACTTGACTATGAAATTCACAATCCCAAGAAAAAAATCATCTCACCAATCATAGATATTTAAAATTCATTCTACATATCATCAACAAACTTCTTGCACAAACCATTATTTCCACCAAAAAAAATGTCATCAACAAATACTTCAACAATTAAGATGTTAACATTATCAATCTTTAAATATAGATTACTGTTAGTAATACCTTTATTGAATTCAAGCTTCATCAAATAATTGTCCAATCTTGCAAACTAGGCTCCGGGGGCTTGCTTTAATCCATGCATTTCTTTATTCAATCTACAAACCATATCATTTTCCTCTATCAACTGAAATCCATCTAGTTGCTCAATGTAAACTTCTTCTTCCAACTCACGATTAAGAAAGGATGACTTGACATCCATCTAATACACTTTGAAATCTTTGTAAGAAGCATAAGTAAGAAATAATAGCTTGATTTTTAGCTACCGGAGAAAATTTCTCCTCAAAATCAACACCTTCCATCTGTGAATAACCCTTACAAACAAGTCTATCTTTATTCCTAACAACCTCACCTTGTTCATTCAATTTATTCTGAAATACCCACTTACTTCCAATTACATTTTTATCTTTAGGTCTACGAATTAAAATCCATGTATTGTTCTTTTCAATCTGATTTAGCTCTTCTTCCAATGCTTTGACCCAATTTTCATCTTTACATGCTTCATCAACATCCTCAAGTTCAATCCTATAAATCTACTTCTTCAACAATTCTTCTCCTAGTTATTACACCTCTGTTCTTATCTCCTATGATCTGATTTTTTCATTGATTTAACTTTACATACTTGGGAGTCTTAAGATTATCTCTACTTTTAGACTCTTGGACTCTCTCTTTTGCATAGCTTCTACACCTTCATTCTTATCCTTTTCTGGAACAAAATATATTTGAGTCTATATTTGCACTTGCTTTCCTTTATCTATAACGACGTCCTGATCATCTAAATTATATCTGCAAGGTCTAGGCTAATACACATTTCCTTCATCAACTTTCACATTAGCACTTTCAACTATCTTCCTTAATCTTTTGCTATAACACTGGTAGGCCCTACTCTTAGTAGAATAACCAAGGGAAAATCCTTCGTCACATCTAGCATCAAATTTTCCCAAGTCTTCATCTCTTTTGATATAACATTTACTACTAAAAATTCAGAAATATCTAATAGTAGGAGCATGACCAAACCATAATTGATAAGGAGTCTTACTGATATAACCCTTGATATGAAATCAATTCAAAGTATATACTACAGTACTCACAACTTCTCTCCAGTAGATTTGCAGGACATTTTCTTCAATCATCATCGTTCTCGCAGCTTTCTGAATTATTCTATTCTTTCTCCACAATACCATTTTGCTGGGGAGTCCATGGAGAAGATAACTGTCTCTTCACCCCATACTCTTTACAAAAGGAATTGAACTCACTAGAGGTAAATTCTCCACCTCGGCTAGATATCGAACAGTTTAGCTTCAACCTAGTCTTTTTCTCTACCATAGCCTTGAAAATCTTGAACTTCTCCAACACTTTAGATTTCTCCCTGAAGAAGGTAACCCACGTCATCCTTGAATAGTCATGACTCAACAACATGAAGCACCTGTCACCTTGTAAGCTTCTCACTCTAAAAGGACCACACATATCAATCTGCACAAGATCCAATATTCCATTAGAAGTATATTGTTTTCTATTGAAGGAAACTCTTATCTAATTCCCTAACTGACATTCTTCACATAACGGATTAGAAGGCTTTATAATCTTTAAAAAATCTCTCACAACTTGAGTGGAACCTATCTTAACCATGCAATAAAAATTTACATGACACATCCTTCTATGCCACAATCAACTTTAATCAATTTGAGAAATTAAGCAACTTTTACCACCAAAATTCAAATGAAAGATGTTAACTTTAGTCTGTGTACCTGATGCAATCTCAATTACGGAGCTACTCAAGATCTTACATTTTTCATACTTGAATTGCAAGTCATATCCCTTATCAACCATCTATCCAACACTCAAAATATTACTTTAGACCTTCAACATACAAAACATCATCAGTTTTATGCTTACCATCAAGAGAAATAGAACCTCTACCATAGATTATACCAGTTTTATCATCTCCAAATATCACTACACCACCATCATACTTTTTCATTCTCATAAATTTACTCTTATCACCTATAATGTGATGAGATAAGATACTATCAATAACCCATTCATATTTCTCTTCAACTTTAGCATCCAAAGCTTTCTCTTCAACAATGCAGCTAGTAGAATCAACAATCACTAGATCTTCTTCCTTGATAGCAAGGAAAATCCATTCATCTCCTGAATTTCCCTTCTCAGACTCATGACCATTTACACCTTCATCAACATCATAATAACACTTCTTCTAATATTTAGGCTTGTAATACTTCAATGGATTCTTAGGATTTCTCTCTCTTTCCGAGCATCTAGAAGAAAAATGTCCAATCTTATTAATTCAAAAGCACTTAAGAGGTAACTTATCTTCATACTTACAAGCAACCTTAGGTGATCTTCTAGCAATCAAGGTTTCAATCTCTCTCTCTTATTCTTCAAGATCTTTCATCTCCTTCTCATATATGGATACTCTTGCAGAACTTTCTCCCATATCATACTTCTGCTTCCCAAATATAGTAGCTTTGAATGCAGATTCAAATTTAGGAGGGAGTTCACCGAATTCGCTCAACTCAAAGGTAGCAAGCTTTCCAATCAGTATGTCTCTAGTCACATCTGTCATAGTTTGAATCTCTTCAATAGAAGTAGCCTTGTGCTTGTAGGCAGAAGGAAGGGATCTCAACACTAAATAGCTACAATCTTATATTCTTTTAATACTCCACTGACACATCTGATATTCAATACAAGCTCATTCACCCTCTGCATAAAGGAGGTAATGTATTTATCTTCATCCATCTTCAGCATCTCATACTTACCCTTCAGGATCTACAGCTTAGCAAATTTCATTTAATTGTCACCTTCATATAATGTCTCTATCTTCTTCTTGATCACATGAGCGGTCTACAAATCCATTACATTAGTCATCTCAGAATTTGTCAAGGCACTCAGAATATGACCCCTTAGGACAACATATGGTGTCATTAGAGGTCATATGGTGTCCTAAGGTGTCATATGGGGTCACAAGGGGTAATATGGTGTTATATGACCCCTTAGGACACCATATGACCCCTTTTAACATCCTTGGACACAACATGCCTTTGTAACACCATATAAACCCTTTTAACATCCTAGTACATGACATGACCCCTTATGACACCATATGACCCTTTAGGACACCATATGAAGTTGTTAGGGGTAATATGGCATCCCAAGGGGTCATACGGTATTCTGTGACACCTTTTAATATCCTAGTAAATGACAAGATCCCTTGTAACACCATATGACCCCTTAGGACACCATATGGTGCCATTCGGGGTCATATGGTGTCCTGGTTGACAACTCTAACCTAGATTATAGAGATGGGTCTATAATCATCTTGTTGTGATAATCTTGATGCACATCATGTTTTTTTATCATGTTAATATTTAGAATGTTAAAATATGAAGACTCGCTTTCACTAAATTAAGTATGATGTAGTTTTCTTCAATAAGTTGAGGTGGGTTTTTTTCTATGGCCCAAACCCTACTACAAAACAATGAAGTTACCAAAGGAGTAACTAGCAACTAAAAAAAGTAATTGTCGATCAAAACAACACTAACACCAACATATATGGTAACAATCCTATATCAAAAACCAAACAACCAACTACAACTAGGAAAACAAACATAGAAACAATAGGTCACTCAGAGAGTTTAATTAAAATCTAATTTGGAAACCAAATTCATCCCCAAAGGAACTACCTAAAAGGGGGAGGCCTTTAATAGTTTCTTCTCTTCTTATGTTAAAAATAATTATTTTATTTGATGAGGAGGGCGACCCTAAATATGTCCCTAATTTGGTGGATCCTAGTTTTGATCTAAAGAGGAAAAGGGTGGCTAGGGTTTCTATATCGAGTGCTAAGGGGAAAAAAAAATCTCTGGGCCCCCTCTGTCAATGTCAACAAGAATTCTTCTAAGTGGTTGAATGCCTCTCAAATTGATTTGGACAGGCCTATGGAGGATCAGGGTGTCAATTTTTTTATGCTTACTGATGGTGGCGGGTTTACCCCTAAGGAGATGGTTTCCTCAGTCGCTGAGAATATGATTATGAATATTAACATGAGGAATTTATAGGATAACCAAAAGGCCTTGTTCACTTGGATTTTTCAAGAGATTAATAATCTCAAGGAGAAGGCCAATCTGCCCAATGGCCCAAACCTAGACAATATTCTAGTGAATATGCATATCGTGGCTAATGGGATTAAAGACCTTAAGTAGGATCACAAACAGCACATTAAGGCTCTAGAAAATGACATAAACTTTAGCAGAGTTTGAGTGCGGTGGTGGAGGTGAGTATGTCTGCCATGGACAGTACTAGCGATGGTCTTTGTAAACTCAATGAATAGGGTTAAGTTCTTCATGCTATTTCTTAGGGCAATTCCCCTATTGGTAGGACCAAGATGGTCAAGAAAGCTAAGGTTGTAGATGCTCATGCCTATAAGAAACAGAGGTCTCCCTCATAGGATGTGGATGCAGATCTAGATGCAAATGAGAAGCCCAGGCTACCTGGTCGAGCGACGAGGCTTTGTAGGGAGGACAAGGGTATAACTCTTGTTGACAACATCATTAAGAAAGGTAAGAATATCAATGAGGCTGTCATTCAAAATAATTGGTCAAAATGCTATATTTTTATTGTTTAAAAGTTTTGTTTTGTTCTTGGTTGTTGTTCTGTGGCGCTTCTATACCCTGGGATTTTATGGGTTGGTTTGTGTTTGTTTTTCAGTTGGGTCTAGGATGGTTGTTGTTTAAGGTAGTTCTTGGTTCATTTTTTATGACTTTGGGTTTATGGTCCCTATAAAACTAGTTTTCCCTTGTAATCAAATTTGTCAAGGAAGCCATAACATGAAAAGATAAAAAATTAGGAGCAAGGGAGGATACTGTGAGTGCAAAGGGGAAAACAAAAACAACATATTTGATTAACTATCTATGATTTTACAATTCTGCACATTGGCTATTATAAAGCCATGATTTACCATTAAACTAAGCTACAAGAATATAACTTCCCACAACTAACCTACTAAATAATTTGCTTTGTTTAGCAATTCAAAACCTAAAACTAAATTTAAACCTATATGCCTAATGTAATATGCCAACATTCACCCCCTTATTACATTGCTCCTAAAACTTGCCCTAGGGACTCCCCCTTAAGGCTTACACAACAAAACTTTCTAATTACATTATATGACTACATATTTTTTAGAAGAAGCAAATCCTAAACTAAGTGGGCATTCATCAAGTTGTTCTTGAGCCTCAAAAGAGTGTATCTTTGAGCTATATTCTCAAGCTCGAATCACAAAGCCTTGAATTATTCAACAATGAGCCCTAAGAGATATGACAAATCTCTATCATTTTCTAGTGACTACGAAAGGGTATGATTCTCAATCATATACTCTGAAGCTTGCTCAACAATAATCCATATTGATCTCAACACCAAATCTCAAACCTATCTCCAAAACATAACCTTCACAACACATGTATTCTTCAAATCTGACAACATCTAAAGGAAAAACTAAAAGCAAGAAATACTAAAACCAAAAATGTATCTCAAGCAAAACATCTTCTCAATGTGAGAAGCTAACTTGAGATGATAAAACTCCTACATCCTCCAGTGCCACCAGCCTCCAAGATGACATCATTAAGCTCCCAATTCACAACTAGATGTAGGCTTTGGTTCAACAAGTAGAATGGTATTGGCAGCTAGATCTGACTTAATATGATTTAAATTTTTTTGTCCCAATTAGGTTAGTTTCACCATGCTTCACGATCTCAGCAATATCACTAACATGATTTGGTGTTACATCTTCATAGTAGTTGTAAGAAAATCCTTTGAGCCCTTTGTGTAACCAGCAACAACAATCATAAGAGAATTTACACAACATCCCGTACACTCCATATTACCTACTGAGAACATACCATATTTTGATACCTCATTTCTCTTTGCACCAAAGTGTTTCAAAAGTGCTACCTCACTATCACATGATCCTCAAATCATACAGAGTTAACACTGCAAACTAAAAGATGATATTTACCAATTTTTTCTCCATTAAACATTAAGTAAAATGTGGCAACTTCATAAACACAAATTGGATCTATTCCAAGGATCTCAACTATCTTCATATCTTTCTTTGCATTCAAACTCCTATGCAACCTTTCGAATTAAGTCATGTATATGCCCTTTGCCAAGATCTTCAGGTGCCTCCTTTAAAGACACCACGTTATTTCAGGAAATAATAGCTTCATTTGAATATTAAAAATTCTTCGCTGAAAGCTAGAAACGCTCAAATAACTCTTACGGAACAAGAAGCATGCAAAATGAACAATGGTCTATTCTTACGATTCAAAGAGTTGAATAATTCCACGAAATGCATCTTCCAGACACTCAGCATAACACCTATCGCTGTTGTCTTTTTATGCCATTACAAGCACATAGGCACGGAAATCATACTCAACAAATCATATAGCTCAGCGATCGGTCTTCACTTCGTCGAAGGCAGTCTGACCTTTTCTACGATTGCATCTTTCCTTCAAAACACGTGAAATAAAGTGAAGAAAATATTGCTCGTAGTGGCTAAAAACTCTCCTCACGCCTTCTCTTTATACTCAGCATTCAACATATTTAGTTTCCACCACAAGAAACTCAAAAAGATCTTAAAAACATAAGAAAATGTGCCTTTCACATTATCGCATCACCAATGAATTGCAGTATTAAAATCTAGATGCCACCGTCTGCAACGCCAAATGCAATCTATTAACCAGAATGTTCAGATGCCATGAAGGTCGATGAAATACATTAAGATGAACTAAGAGAGGTAATTCTGCAACCTTGCTTCTATTATCTACTAGAACCTTGTCCGCGAATCAGTTGTGTAACAAAATTTCACAACGTTGGCCAATCATTAAAACTGGAGCGCTATCCACACTCCATATACGTCTTCCAGTATGCCATTCTCCATAGTAAATTCAACAGTCTGAAATACCTTATTCACAGCCACAGGATTATCAATATCTCCGATACCATATTTGAGCGCAAAGGGCAAAACCAAAACAGCACATTTGATTCATTCGTGATAATTTTACAATGATGCACATTGGCTATTATAAAGCCATGATTTCCCATAAAACAACTTAGGGAATATAACTTCCGACAACTAACCTACTAAGTAATTTATTTTATTTAACAATTTAAAACCTAAAACTAAATTTAAACCTATATGCCTAATGTAATACGCCAACAGAGACACCATCAAAATTAACTCAAGAGATTTTACTCACACAAGAACTATGATAAGACGGAGAGACCTCTTGCAACTAATACTGGTTATTAGGAAAAATAGAAGGAAGAAGAGGACTGGATAAGCGACAATGCAACAAAATAGGAAACAACATTGAAGGCATCCAAACCAATCGAAGCAGTAGGAGAATAAGGTGTCGAATGAGCCTAATCATCTGAAGCATCATCTAAGTTACTAGGCAATATCGTGAGATGGCTTGAAAAAGAATTCTTCCACCAAGTGGAGGAAGATCTTAAGTGAGACCCACGAGGACAGGCATAGGCCAAATTCTCAGTAGTAAATTTTTTGTAAAAATAAAGGAACTCCCTCATAATCAATCGATTGAGACTAATGGTGCTCAATCATAGAAGAATAATCTCTCCTAGTAAAGCCTTCAAAAGATCCATATCGACAACGATATGGGCAAAGGAAGTATAATGCGAAATTACTAATATCTAGGTCCAACTTTAGGAAATGAGCGAGAGCATTTTAAATAGCCTCATAAGGTAATTTAAACCAGAACTAATGGGGTAGATAAGGAAGTCTTACCTAGATAGTGTAAATATTAATACTCTTTTAATGAGTTTAAAGAGTGAATCCATAGGTAAAGAGAGAGCGCATCTGAATCCCATTTCCAATCCAATGCATCCTTAATAGCTTCATGATCTTCAAGAGTAGAAAAATAAGCAACAAAAACCCATAATAACAAGGGTAAGTTTTTTTCTTATCGGGAACTATAAGAGTTCACTACACAACGATTGACTTACACAAGACTAGAAGCATCATATCTACCAAGAAGCCATGGAATCCTAAGTTTAAGAATAGTAATTAATTAATAGTTCTTCTCAAGTATGCTTCACTATATTACTCTGAATTTTTCTCTTTGAGATTAAATGAGGAGTAAGTATATTAGCTAAGAATTACGACCAAGTTGATTTTCCACATCTTTTTTTAACTATGTGCATACATGTTACTACATGAATAATCCTACACATTCCTTACGATTGATGTAAAATAGACCTCAATTTCTACCTTTAGCACATTCTTTTTCCATATTAAAATAAAATAAATTAAGAAGGGTGCATACCTCCTCCATACAAATCTTGCTTCAACCCACTCGATTTCCTCAAATTGAAGCTCAAATTATACTCACTCACAATCATTAATATAGCATAGTAACTATACGCAAAGTCACAAGATTGCTCATATTCAACATATCACTTACGATTCTAAACGTTACCTAGGATAAATAGCAATGTAACCTATAAAGGCATCAATCAAAACATGAAAGGACACATGAGTTGTTTATATCCTTCAACTAATGTAACTCAAATTACATCTATCAAAATTAACATCATTATTATATAAACATAATAATATGTTAAAAGAGTTCTCAATAAGTAATTACACATCTTAACTATAGTAATTGATTAGATATGCATAAAAAATGAGAATGCGTCATTAGCTTCATCATAAGAAAATGGATGACTAACACTTCTAACTCATCACAAAACACATCAATACATAGAAAGTCACAAGAAATGGATGAAATACATAAAGATATGCTCACTAACCACACCATAGAAGAACTCTAGAAGTGAATATAGGGAGTGGACTAGGTGACCTTATAAGGCTCTTTGAATAAGTAAGAAGAATTTTTAAGGTAAGATAGCAGGATGATATTAAGTTGAAATGTATTTTTTCATAAATGATGAAAAATATATATAAGTTGTGTATGTTAAAGATACAACTAAAATGGAAGATTTAACACATGGTACTAAATTGAGATTGAATATAATCTAGTATGTTTTATGTGATAAATAATAATCTAAGAGTTCCTACTTCAGATTTTTATTGATAAGCATGGCTTATTGTCTATAAATTCGTATATTTTTCATATCCTATTTCAATCTTGTTTTATTTCTTAAATGAGAATGACAATTTTTTTAGATAATTTCTATGATGGTGACATTGATAAGATTGAAATAATTTAGAAGACGGTTGTCTTCTCAATATTAATATAACATTTAAAAACATAATGAAATGGACGTCCATTTTTCATTTTAAAATGGAAAAGCTCTTAACTAAAGAAGAGATTCATTTTATTTATGTTTGTTTAAGCATATTTAAAATTTAGGTGTAGTAAAATGTGTATAAAAATAATACTAATGACAAATGAAACATATAATCTAAATTATAATTGTCAAAACTAGATTCTCAGGCTCTTTTGGATTCACGGTTTGCATGCCCTTATATAATATAAGGGTGAATTTGTTCACACATAAAGCTTCTATTTTTCATTAAAGTAATGATTTGATAAAAACAGAAACACACACAGAAATACAAAGGAGAAGAGACAGGAGAGAAACCCATAAATGGGCTCTATTGAATACAGGCCTAGTCTATTCAATTTATAGGAGAATACATCATAAATGTTTCTTATACTGTAGCAAGGAGTTAGCTGAAGGATTTATGGAGGATACCTAAAAGAAGCTTCTTGATGGTTGTACATAAAAGACATGGACTGTGCTATTTATAGATCTCATCTAGAATTGCTGTATACAATGAATTGGGAAGTTAGTGCAGGAATTTTCTAGAAGAAATAAGTTTTTATAGATCTCTTCTAGAACTATCGTATACAATGAATTGGGAAGTTGGTGCAGGAATTTCTGGAAGATAGAGGTTTCTAGGAAAATCTGGAGGATAATTAATTTATCTGCCAACATCCCCCAAAAAATTAATTATTGAATTGTTTTTGATATCCCCCAATAATCGGATTAGGATGGGTCCTGGCCTCAAGTCTTTTTAGGTGCCCATTTACAACAAATTCTGTTTCCCCTAATCACTTTGGGTTTTCACAGTTTACCCTTAACCGATTCGCTACAAACTTCACTTTTACAATAACTTTTGGGTTTTTAACTGGTTTACCCATAACCATTTGGGTTTTCCCCAACTGATACAATCACTTAGAATTTCACATTACTTTGGGTTTTTTTCACCCAAACAAGTGGTTTTGGCTTACCACAAACCATCACAAGAGACTCGGCACTAACATGGTTCCAATGACCATCACAATGGGGAAACTTTCATCATTTCAGAATTTTTTTCTAAAATTATTGTGTCCATATAAAAAGCAAACCATCTACCAAGACACATAGGTAACCAGCCACTCTGCTCGCCAGTTCTATAGGAATGCTTTTTAGATACATAGTTTATCAATAATGTATACCACAAACTCTAGAGTGTTGTGTACCACCAATCATGCACCCCTTGCATCAAAACACTAATTTTGTCACCTCCAACCAAAAACATTTCAAGCATGATCAGACATCTTGCTGGAAACTCCTTATGAAAACAGAACACAAACAGAACAGAGAATTCCACATATAGATACAGGCTTTCCTCATATGTCAAAGCTGGGATTTCCTCATCTCTGGACATAGCAAGCCCTACAAGTATTCATAGAGGGCCACTAGGGATCAAGACAACGACGACAATATAAGTCAACAGTGCAACCATTATCCACGTAGTCCACTCAGAAAGCATGGTAAACCAATACGCAACAAGCACGACTATCAAAGCCAAGTACCCCTGCGTGAAAATAATCAGGACATTGCCAATAAATACGGACCCCATTATAGAAAAATTAAACTGACTTCCCCAAATGCGATTCAGTCAATGGAAATTGACAACAACGATGAATATGCAGATGACATAGGCAACACTATTCTCACAATTTCTTCTCCAAATCCATCCAAGATGCCCACACATTAAAACTCGAGAAACTCTACGCAATCAGCATGAAATAAAATAATTAAATCTGTACAGAGATGCATCTGACATGTAACTGATTCGACAACTCCCAGCCATACAAAACACAGAGTCATAACACGACACACTAGCTGCAAACTGGAGCACAAACACAGAGAAACAAACCAGATCATGGGAAAACCATTGATCTATCCTTTTGTCTTGACTAACTCTGGTACACTCGACATCCAAGATCTTCACCATCGGCTCTGATACCATGATAAAAACAGAAATGCAGAGGGAAAGAGACAGGCTCTACTGAATATAGGCCCTTACAATTGAACTTATAAGAAGATACATAGAAGACTCTGGATAAGAGTTAGTTACAAAATTAATGATGGGCAGTTGAAAGAGTGCAACACAAGAATCATGTGGACTGAAGCCTCTAGAAGTCAATCGATGCGTAGTCGGCTGGAAACACAGTTTTGTTGGTAGGTGACGGCATGGGCAATAGTATTAGAGGATAATTAATTTATCTGCCATGATTGTCTGAAAAATATGAAATTACTTAGCTCTTGCTTTCGGACTTGCACTAATAATTTTTGAGGTTCTAATAACTCTGATTCATCTTCCACTTAACAAGAAATACAACATTTCTTAGAGAGATTCCAAGTTGGAGATGCCGCTGATTGACTCTATTGCATTTGGAGGAAGCCGAAGGGGATATCCAATGTCACAATTTAGTCGAAACTTTTCAAAAGATTGAATGCTCTCCATGGTGACATCATATTTGAATAAAATCTGAATTAGGAACTGCCATTTATGCCTTTCCTCAGGTTCTACATTTCTGTCAACATAATGCTCAACAATAGTTTTGAATGAGGGGTTCTCGTCATTTACAGTGTCATCCTTTATAGACACAAGCTTCTTCCAATCCTGCGAGATACACAAGGCATATAAAGAGATCAGTAAGAGTTAAGAATCCATTAATTCAAACATGAATAAAAGACAAGAAAGAAAGCTACCTTCGTAATACAGTTGACATTGTCTTTCCATTGCCAGCAACAGAAGGTCCATACAAGTAACTGAACCTGCCATCCTGATAAGTTTTTCCCTTGCTTGCTTATAAGAAAAATGTTCCACGCTAGACGGTGGTATAGAAGGAATCTTTTCCATTCCCGAGGAAGCTGTGGGTCATCTGTTGTTTGTGTGCTCAAGAAAGCTATCGCTCGCCGTTCTTCATGGCTATATCTTCGCATTACCAACTGGCGACTATTTACTATTGTGCTTTTCAGTTTCGACCTCCTCATATCCCGATCTGATGAAACGTTAAAACAAGAATGTGAGTCAATTTTGAGTGTTTTTAAATCTAAAAATTCAAAACTAAATGTGTGATTTAAGCCGTCTATTAAAACCTCTCTAATGATTATTTAATCATATCGAGATAATTATAATTATTATGTGAAACTCTTGGAGAAACTTCTTCTAACAGTAATACCTGACTTATTCCATCCGTAAAGCCTACTCCTCAATGCTCTAAAACAATTGAGTAATTTAAAAATTACCGTCCGCTTCTCTAGGCCACTTTGCGGACGGTTTTGTAGTGGGTATTTTACATCACTGGGTTGAGCATCTGCATTACCAGAAAATGTTTCCTTTAAATAAAACTGAAACAAATCAAATGGACAAGTTATCTTCTATAAGAGATAGATTGTAATTTGAGAACCTGATAAAGATCCTGGGACGCTTTGTGGATGGTTTTGTAGAAGGTTTTCATGAGGGTTTTCTACATCACTGGGTTGAGCATCTGCATCTATCAGAAAATGATTTATTTTATTCAAATCAAAGCAAAAGAATTGAAATAGCCTTGTCCTTTTAAGGGATTGATTATAATTTGACAACCTAGTAAAGAATCTGGGCCGGTTTGTGGATAGTTTTGTGGAAGGTTTTCTTGATCACTGAACTGACCATCTGCATCAACCAGAAAATGTAGGTTTTCTGGATCATTCAGTTGAGCACCTGCATCAATGACATTTTGTTTTACTTTTGTAAAGTAACATAATTGAAATGAATCATATTGTTATTTCAAGGATGGATTGTAATTTTTCGCAACCTGGTGAAGGTCGTGAGCTCCCCTCTGTCACGTCATTGCCAATTTCCTTGATCTCCTCTCCCAACTGCTGATTTAGAAACTCTTTTCTTTCATCATTGCCAAGATGTGGCAAGGCCAAGGTTAGCTGAATTATCTTGCGTAAATATTTCTCCGCCAAATTATCCGCATCAACCTCATTTGAATTATTATTGTCTTGATATTGGTTTTGATAATTATTTGCTATTGCTCTTGAGATCATTTTTTTGTCCATTCCAAGAATCACGTTGATGTCGCAAACCGCTAAGACCAAATTAACTGCAGAGAGTACCTGGTAATACGATTTACCAAAAGCTTATAATTATAGTGATGTCCAGCGTTTACCGCCATATTAAAGGGTTCAAGCATAAAACTGATTCAAATTATAAATACCTTTAAAATGACGGTGTCTTCGCACCTATCTAAATCGTCAACAAAGACAATCATGCGAAGATCATTTTTGGAAGGCGGATGTGACTTCGGAATGGACGTGCCTTTGACAGTGTCACCCCATAGCCAATTGCCAGCAAGGAATTTCCAAAGCAAAGAAGGTTTTTCACAAATTTGTTCTTTTAAGAATTTGATGTCAGATATGACTTGATGCTGATAACCGAGATTTGTGCTATGGTCAGGCAGATGAATATATTTCATAACTTGAACAGTGACAGGTTTAAAAACAGAAAGCAACTGTCTCATTACAGTCCAAAAAATTACTACTAGAGTTATAGCTATCGATCCATATTTTAAGCCTTCGAGATCACTGTGCTTTGATCTTCTTAACAACATCCAGACTGTCCAAGTAGCCAAACCCGAAAGAAAAAGAGCAAGGATGCACGGCAAAAGAAATTGTAGAAGTATTTCGCCTCCTCGTTCATTCTTTGTGTATCGCCAGCGAGACCTAATTCTCTGGGACTCTGTCATTGATTCTTCCATCGCCTTTGTTATTGTAACAGCCAAGCCTGCCCACGCTTCTAACTCATTCCGGTAATGCCATGCGTTATAGCGAACAGTTAGAACATTAGGAATCTTGTGCAGGTTGGCACTTGAATCTAACGTTTTATCCTTCAAACCAAATTGAGACATGTGAAACAATGAGGCCTGAAATTATTAGGTTACTTGTAAGGAAACCCACAAAGCTAGGAAAAACTCACCATCTCACCGCGTTCCATGAGTGCTAATGATTTATAAACTTGGTGGTATTTGTCTTGATAATTGTCAAGAAAATAGACAAGTGGATCACCAACAATCTGTTGTGCAGGTGCAAAAGCTTTAGAGGATTCATGATGGTTAATGCTCTATTATTACTCTTTCACCAGTGTTGATTTAATGTATTGCTTCATATCATGTACTCACGTTATCTGTTCTAGTGGCTGCCAATAAAGCTTTCACTCCATCCCTAACTTTATTGTATTTTTTTCTATCTTTCCGAGTTAGCTTGAACTGTTGTGGAAAATCCTCGATTGGTAGAATATTTGGAAACGCTTGCTGAGCTGCCGCTTGTATCAAAATCATTTCAGTCTGTCGTTTGTGTAAATTGTTAATGTTTCATGAATCTCATCAACATTATATGAAGAGAAAATATGTGAAAGCACTTAGAAAAAAGGTATAGAAAACGTACCTGCAACATTAAACTGGATTTGCCAATTCCCCATTCACCTGAGATGCCCACAGTCACAGGTGACTTAACATATGGATTTAGAAAAAGTGCAGCCAGGCCCTCTGCAAAAACTCTTCTTCCTGGCACAGTGCAAATCACATTTACGATGAGGTATATAAGTTTTAAGGAAATATCTTAACTCTTATTATTGCGCAGAAGAACCATTTTACTATAGGCCAAAAGTATCTTTCAATTAATACGGAATTTTAACAACCTAAAAACTGGATTTTGAAGTGGAGGAGGATCTCACTAAAATTAATAGGTAACTTGACTAAAAGGTTGGCTCTCTACATCTTGAACGGAGTTCTACCTCGATCACAAGATTGATTTTTTAACATTTGGAACCGAGCTCCACTTACATCTTGAACTGAGAGATTGAATTTACATTGATGCAATAGTTACATACCAACGCTATCGTGGATAGTTGGTTGGTCTGGGTCCCCTTCTATTACATTCTTTACATGCACACCTCCAAGCTTAAGAGCTGTCAGAACTGCCACGTTTCAAAAGTAGGCCATTAGTGTACGCGCATGTGACAGCTAATGAGGCAACTTTGAATGAACAACAAACGGTAAGCTTTGTTTTGTTCCATTTTTACAGATAACAGCTAATGAGGGCATCTGTGTTTTAATTTTAATTTTTAATATATTTGTTTGTGTTTATATTCTCTATTAACAACATGTAATCATGAAGAAAAATAATTTCACACAATTTTTTTCAATAGTAGATTTTCTATTTATTCAAATGAATTATAAAACCTTCTTTATTTCAAGATCAAGGATCAGCTGATTATAAAGATCATATAAACTCATTGACAAATTGCCTCAATATATATAGAGGTCTTCAATGATTCAAGGAGCAGCTTAAAATAGAAAAACACACACGCAAATTCATGCACAATTACAATTAACTACTCCATGCAAAAAAAAAATTCTTAGAGTTCTTATTTTTAGCTCTGCCAACTCAATTCTTCTATACTATAGATTTTGCCATCACACCAAAAGCACGTACTGTTGGTTGAGAGGGATCTCATCGTGTATATAGTCGCTACGCCAACACCCCCTCACACGATTCATACCCACTACGTACCACGTCGATAAGCCAAGCTTACGCGGATAAAGGGTCTAGGGCTTGAGGGACTCGAACTGATGACCTGTGCTCTGATACAATGTAGATTTGGCCATCACACCAAAAGCACGTACTGTTGGTTGAGAGGGATCTCATCGTGTATATAGTCGCTACGCCAACATATACAAGTGGGAGAAATTACAATTCCAACAAATCATCTTTGTTATTTTTGGTAGTGGTTTTTTAATTTTTCAATTAAAAATTGAGGATTTTTTTTCTGACAAATATTTAAGGCATTGGCTAATGTTTTATTTTTAAGGTATAATGGACAACAACTGGCATTCTAGAAAATACTTCCCGTGCCTTTTTAAGGTTTAATGGACAACAACTGGCATTCTGGGATATACTTCCCGTATCTGCGATATCACATTTTGCCTGCACGCTGAAATTGATGAACTGATCTATGCTTCAACAAGACCAGAAAACTCATTTTGTTACCAGATTTCGTTGTTTAGAGGTGCATTTATTGTGGAATTTGTAGAAGCATTACATTAGATGTGCAAAGCTGAGCAAAGTTAGCGTGGCATCTGTCGTCACTAACTCATGGTGATTGCAAGGCAGGAGATTTAAAATAAATGAATTGATGCAGATTTAATTATAATCAGTACTTACTTATGGAATGCTGTACAGATTTCATTAATTTTTAGGTTTAAAGAAAAACTTATTTTCATTGTGTACAATCTACTATTTTACTATTTTCGTGCTGCACAGAAAAGATGAATTTAATCTTGATTGGAAGCATTAATCAGTAATAGAGGAGTTTCATCTTGACTGGAAGCATTAATCAGTAACAGAGGCCGAAGTATTTTCAGCGGGCTGACATTTAGGTATTATTTGCTTCCCAAATTCCTGGATATTTTTGGCAGTTCTGAAACTGCATTTAGGTAGGTATGATTTGGTTTCCAAATTGCAGGAATATTTTTTGTTAGTTTTTGAAATTTCATCTAGGGTTTGCAACTTTCTATCACTTTCTTATTAGAGCTGAAAATGACTGAAATCTGGATAAAAATAACCACAGAGGTCGCGCTCAATGGAAACAATCTCTGATTCAGTGCATTTCAGAGTCATTTAATTAAATTCCCTTGATTCTAGAGTTTTGTCCCTTATTACCTTCCCTTTGTTTCAAATTTCACTTCGTCTCTCTCCTGAGTGAGAAAGATTTCTTAGTCGCGGTAAGGCCTGACCGGCTTCAGCTCATCTCATCAACATAAGGATAATATGACAGGCCACCAAAGGCCAGGCTAATCTTGCGGGTTCTCGCTTTACCCCTATAAGGACCACCCGCAACTTCATGATTAGATTCACACAATATATCAAGTTGTACATGATCCATATTACAATGTTGGAGTATACCATCACTCCCTAGCCCAAAAAATGTTAGACTCGTCAAAACCCATTACTTTGTATGGCTCTCAGAATTTGTAACCAACAAAGCCACATGACCACATAAGTGACCACCATTGAAGCTTCCAAATAAATAAAGAACCCTATCCTGCCAGATACATGTTCCCAACCAACAAAACCACATGCCAACATACATGCCTATCGTGGAAGCTTCCAGATAAACTCTACAAATAAGCTTCAAATGTCAGCTTGTAGCTATATTGTAAAGACCACAGACCATAAAGCTCAGAAAATAGAGATCCCCTCTTCATTGAAAGTACTAGTCACTCACAAAGGTCAGAGTATTTTCACTGGCAATGAATCCTATAGTAAAAAATAAGTAATAATTCTACAGTAGTCACCTGGGTAGAAAAATAAGTAATAATTCTGCGCGCAGTCAGCTGGACAAAACAACAATAGAGAGTAAGTGTTTGTGAATTGTTCCTATGTTAGGTTCTCTATTTTTCTCTTTGACTTGGTTTTACAATAAAACTACATTTTATTAATAGAAAAGTAAAGCCACCACAAACCCTATTTGCAAAATCTTTATTGAGTACAAGATTTAATTCATTTTAAGGTTTAAAAAAATCCAATTTTAATTGTTGTGCCCACTACCATTCTCTTGCTGAATAGAAAACAAGGATCTCATTTTGATTGAAAGAAACCATTGGTCACTAATAGAGATCAGAGACAACAGTAGCAAGTTTAACTGTTTGTAAATAGTTCCTATCTTAGCTTCTGTGCATTCCTCTAAGTTCTTTGGCATGGCTTTACAATAAACCTACATTTTATTAATAGAAAGTAAAGCCAACACAAACCCTATTTGCAAAATCTCTATCATTGCAAATCCCAACTGTAAATGGTCATTAAGTTGAGACACCAACTATACATTAGAGGAGGGTTACAATGGCTGATTATGTCTATAGTCTATAGATATAGTAAAATTGGCTTTCAATTTCTATCAACTGTTTGGAGAACTCTGGCTACAATATAATACATGGTCTTGGAAACTTAAATTTTGTAGTGTATGGCATGATCTCAACGATGCTATGCTATTAATTTTTGTATGGTTAGTATAGGTCCATGTGAGGTACCTTTGAAATGAGAAAGTATTGAAAAGTATAACTTTTATGAACGCTTGACTAGACTAGTGGGACAAACCCTTGTGCTTGACGAACTGTTCAATAATGCACACTACTCTTGAAGCGTTTCAATTTGCTACTTACTAAGTGCTTCAAGTTTGGAGCAGATTTTGCATGACAGTGAACTAACAGCTTTAAATTTTGGTACCCGACACACTGTGCATATTCAAGTTCATAACCCGACACACTGTGCATATTCTGCACACACAATCTCCCTGAAGACTAATCTACATATGCTCAATTATTGGAAATTTGTAATCTGAAGTATGTGCTTTCACAAGGCAAAAAGTGAAAGAGCGAAACTCATTGAATATGATTTTCTTTGTATGGTGGATATAGCGGCTAATCGGGTCATAACCCGCAATGCTTATTGTACAGAATGTGGAAGCATACAAAAGAAAAAAGAAAAAAAGTCTCCAATAATTACAGACTTGTTTAAATGGGTAAACAAGTACACTTATTAATCACATTCTAGTAATTTGAATTTGAAAGCATGTAGGTTTCTGTAAATTGTTTGACCACTTGAAACAGTGATAGAGCATCTCATTGAATAAGATTATTGTATTGAACACTGGCAATAATAGCTAACCTAACTGCAGCCCACAATGCTCATTTTTAGTAATCAATTCCCTTTAAGGTATACTGTGGTTGGAAAGCTTTACCTATAGTAATATTAAAATGGAGTTGAAAATAATTATGCTTTATTTCATTGGTTAAACAACTGATTTGACCCATTGACCCATCTAGATCAATTGTACGCATGTTTTATTCTTCTTATATGTCACTCTACTACTGCTATCACTACCCTCTTGCATTACCATTTATTGAACATATGTTGATAAGCATTTTAAAAAAGACTTGGATTATATTCTATGCATTGTCATTCTTGCAAAGATAATAATCTTAAGTTTGATATTTTTACTCTCACCATGAATCCCTATATCCAATTTCTTGAGACAATTAACAAATTTATACTGGCTAGACCAAAAATATTCTAATCTCATTTTCTGAAAACTTTTTCTATCCTTCTCACCCTCTGCATTGGGTATCCTGTACTGATTGCATGCCTCTCTGTTTACTTTATACAACATCTTTGTTTCATTGAAATTTACTAGATTGCTTGCTGAAGTTGAAGCAATGATCCACATTAGCACTTAAATCTAGAGTTGAAAGATGAACCAAATGCTTATTTACTCATCAATTTTTTAGTGCTTACAAATGGATTAACTTTTATTAGAAGTCATAACAACATTATTAGTTTTCACTAAGGAGTTTCAATGATAAAAGTTCAAGAGGAAAGTAAAAATCTCATTATGAAGGTTACAAATTAGGCTTATTCTGATATGTTTATGAACTATAGAATGGTTACCTTCCATTAGTCATAGGCTTTGTAGATTAGGGCTTGACATTTTGTTACAATTGAAAAAACTTTATTGTGAAAAAAATGATTCGTATCACATATATATATCCCTCACCCTTAGATTAAGCTTACCGAGACACAATATATCAAAATATAGTACAATAACAATCTAGATAGTCTTGCAGGAAAGAGAAACACTTTTCCATACAAAGCATGCATTTTTTCCCCAAGAAGCAGCTAAATTAGCAAAAACTAGCTCCATGAAGACAAAACCATACAGTATGAGAGAAATATTCAAGATACCCATGGGCTTTCAACCCGTGCCCTAACAGTTCATTCCTAAGTTGCACTACATTCCTTCTTATTTGACATAATTATCATGGAAAATAAACATCATTATATCCATTAGAGTTTGAAATTGCCATTTTATAGTAATTTTGAAAACAGGTTCTTGGCAGGTTACAACTAGTTATTATTGTTCTAGCAAATATCAATTGTCAATTGTTTCTGAAATTATATTATAGGACTCGGGGTTTTAAGAAAAAATTTGATAAAAAAAATCAACAATGAATGAAGAGCAAAAATCAAAAGACATAATGCCAACTGCAGTGCTGCAGTTTTAATTTTCTTGACATTGATAAAACTTGCCTACTATACATTTCTTGGTTCCAGAATTTTTCCGTGTTCCAATTTGCTAGAGAATTTGCTCAAGGTTTTCAAGCTATTTCCTTGATTTTTTCTCAGCTGCTGCAAAGACTTGAAATTGGTCAAAGGTAAAAAAAAAAAAAATTCAAATTTTCTTAAAAAGGGCTTTTAATTTGCTTTAGTTTCATGTTATTTTTTTTCAATATTTTCTAAACTTCTGATTTTTGGATTAGTTTCTCTCAAGCCATTGAATGCAAAGGTACATAAAGATCTGAAGTAGGAGAAAATATCAGAAGCAAAAGTAATTAGGTATGTTTTAACTGTTTTATGTTGTGTTTCCTACTCATTTTACTTTCAACAATATCTAAGTCAAGCTATTTGAAAAACAGTAAGATGCATCAAAATTTTAACTAAACCATTATATCCTTCAAATCCCTGTTAGGCAACCTTTGCATTTAACTATAGAGAAGTTCATTGATGAGCAGGGAAAGGACTCTGATTTTGTAAACAAATTGCTTGATAATAGTATCATGGTGTTCAAAATCATTCAGACTCGAGCACTTCATAATGTGTATGAATTTTAACGCATAGACAAATTAAATGGTCAAAGCTATAAACATTTCAAATTGAAACATAAGTGTTGCCTTTTATTTTCTAATATACAATGCATTTTTTACTCTTAAACAATTATAGAGATATGCTTTTCAGCAAGTCATAAAATAGGGATATCAAAATTACTATGTCAAATATATTTAATTTTCAGACCTGAACTTCAATAGGACAAAATTTATGTTTATGAAATTAAACATTGCTTCAAACTCCATAAGTATGAGAATATCATTTTAAGCTCTTCAACAATTCTTGATAATTCGAACTGATTTCTGAAACTCGTCAACAACTTACCTTTTATACAGAGATCAGAATCTAAAATTTAACAAATAAATAGAAGATTATAAAACTATATATAAACATGAATTAGAATACAAATGAATATTTATCACTTATACTTCTGCTATTTTACCAAGACAAATTTTCTACAAATGATATTTTTCATGCTTTAGCTATAAATCCATTATTTCTTACTGATGAACTCATACTTCTCAATGTCTAATTTTGCAGAAATTTGTATATAGAAGCCGACAACAATCAATAACTCAATGCTGCAACAATTGAATAGCTTACAATCCCATTTGCATACATATAGTGTTTTAGTTTTTTAAACATTTAACTTTTCCAGCTGAACTGCTACATTCTAACTGGTTAAATTTACGTATTATGATAGGAGTACAAATTGACAAACATTGTGAAACTTTAACTAATTGAAACCTATAAAAGAAATCTATCATGATTCATATTTCCTGTATATTGGTACTCAGTATGAACTTTTGTTACCAAGTTGATGTATTTTCAAGGAAGCAATGAGACTGAAAAGAGTATATATATAGTTTGATATCAGATCATTCTCAAAGTTTCTGCTTCTGACTGATAGTTAAACTTCTTTTAATATATAAAAAGGTTGTTCGAGTCATCTTCAATTATTTATTTATTTTGTTAGGATTGCATATCCTCTGGTATCTAACAAATCCTTAGTGAGTGCTAGGTTTGATGTAAAATGTCTTTCATTTAAAGTGAACCCATTCGGGTGATGCATATGACTTTATTAAACAATTGTATTTCTTTGCTCTATAATGTGTTTTGTCACATGCCTTTTGCATTTAAATTATTGACATAATGCTTTTTTATAAGAAACTGATTTTTGAATTCAATTCTTCCACCAAGAAAGCCTACATAAACAGAGAATGAAAAATATAACAAAGGTTACAATATTTCACAATATTTTTCCAAATTATTGAGACAGAGTGATATATAGAAAGTTAAACCATCTGCTTGTGCCAATACAGTCAAGCTGTATTGACAAAGAACTATAGTTTACAAGTTTTTAGCTAATGGCAGGGACTCATGCTGCCTCACAGCTCTTGTTTTTTATTGCAATACAATATAGTGAAAGTGTTAGAACTATTATATTATACAATTAAGTGGTACTTTTGTGTTAATGATTTAATTAGTTTATAATTCTAGTTAAGCAAATTTTAAATAATTCTTTTATGTATATTTTTTGTTTATGAAAAAGGATGAAAACAAATAAGTTTATAAGTTTATGTGTAACTTTCTAAAACACTATTTAACTTTCTCAATCGAAATTAGTCTTTTCTTTTACAATGGAGGAACTTTAGGATTATCAAATAATGCATTGTTATAGACGGGCCAACATGATGATAGATGTGTTGGCAAACAAAGGGTGTCACTTGGGTGAAGGAGAAATCATGTCCAATAAGGATGACTTCATGCTCGATGATGAGCTAGAAACAATTATGGTTCATGATGGACCCCCTAATTAGACAATAATGTGTTTGTGATTTTGTATATTTGGTGATAGATTTGTGACATCATTTAGTGATGTTATCTAGTACAAGGAAATGTGTGTAATTCTCAATTGG
The DNA here is from genome assembly GCF_030272615.1 of Cryptomeria japonica. Lineage (NCBI taxonomy): Eukaryota > Viridiplantae > Streptophyta > Pinopsida > Cupressales > Cupressaceae > Cryptomeria > Cryptomeria japonica. The sequence continues at coordinate 155,916,046 of NC_081408.1, read as the reverse complement.
AAGTTTTTCTTACTGGACATTTAATTAAACGTTGTTTTATTAGCCAAGTGTCTTTGTTTGGTTAAATATCCATCTCTTCACTTGAAGTTTTTGTATTTGGGAATGAGAGGGTCATGATGATTTCAAATATGTGAGATGGGATGGTTTTTCCAATGCACCTGAATTGCCCAATTTATCACTTCACAATTGGTTTACATTTGTGATTTATCGCAAATGTACTAAGACTATCTACTAAATTTTGTGTGATGGATAGGTGTTTGGTTATTAAAAAGTGAAGTTACTTATTTCCTTACACGTAGGTGGTATGTTTCAAAGTGGGTGTTGGCTAGAAGGTGGTAGGATGGAGTATAAACTTCTTAACCATAGCATTTCAATGTCTTTCAAGGGGTGGAAGTTTCCTACCTCTAGGGAATTCACTGTAGAGCATTTAAAATGTATTTTCATGTGGGATTGTTTGAAGGTGCAGATAGCCATTATCATAGTGGTTGGAGAAGAGTTGTTGTATCAAAAGGTATCATGCATCCTTTATCCTTTTCAGGTTGTCTTTGTCTTTCTTTCTAATAGTTTTTGACATATTGGAAAATTATGGGTTATTAATCCAAATTGCAATGCAATTTGTCAATGATGATTTCATTAATGGGGAATATTTAGATAGGGCTATTAAAAAGTATGATCTTTTTTAAGGAAGGGCTAGGTAGATAGATTTTTCCAAGAAAATATCTCAAAAATTAGCTAGCATATGAGAAAATTTATGATGCTATGAAGATTGTTTTGGAATCAGATAATTATAAATTGTTTGAAAATAAATTGGCACTCTTCACAAAAAATATTTCACCTACTATTGTGGGTCAGTTTGTTGATATTTTGTGCCCTTCATTAGTTGATTCTCTGCAAAGAACATTCGCAAAATACAGGTGGTCAACATCTCAAGGAAGAGGCCAAGGCTAAACACAAAGGTTATTTTATGGGCTATCAATTCAAAGAAAAAAAAAAGTATGGAGAGGAAACACAAAAAATGAAGAAATAGCAGAAAATTATCCAAAAATGTAACTATGTTAGCTCTTTTTTGGGGGGGGCTATTTGGTTATGCTCTTATTTTTAATAGTTGTTAATGATTTAGGGTGGAATTTGGTTCTTTCATGCTAGTTGTAGCATTATTTTGTATTTAGGGTGATTTAGGGTGGGATTGGGTTCTTTCATGGTGATTGTAGCATTCATTAATGGTGGTTTCAATCCATAGTTTAGGACTGGCTATATATTTACCTTTTTATAGTTGCATTTATCCTATAAATTTTGATTATTCTATTATATTAATATATATTTTAGGCTATATGCCATTTAATGAAAAAAAAAGGTTAGTCTTTGTTTTTAGACAATCAAACTCGAGCATTTAGTTCTCTCCAAGTTTTTTCTTTAAAAATATGTTTCTATTTTTATTCAATCATGGATTTAATGGAAATTTGGTAGAAGACTCATATGGACCTTTTTAAAGGTAAGAAACAAAATTGATATTTAGCTAAGGAAATAAGCCATTTTAGGTTATTGTTTGCAGGGTAATGAGGTTGTATATTCCATGAGGCATGCTATTTTCCTTAATTTATGGAAAAGTAGAGGTTTATCTATTTTTCAAATCATAATATTCATCAATAACTGTGAATGCTCTTTAGTTTACCTTAACATCATTTTTTAAATTATTTCATTATGTTTTCAACTGCAAGTGTTCCCAAGGAAAATGTGAAGATTAGCTATCATTTGGACAATATTTTTCAAATGGTTTGTCTCCATGGTTAAGATACTGCGTTCTAAGAAGTTGCAATGTATGCTAAAGTTTAAATTATAAGCATGAAATGTTATAATAGATTTCGTGGCATTTGTGGTATGTATGTTGTCATTCCAGATTTGTTTGGTTTCTTTGAATGGTTAGTATTGGCATAGTTTTTTATCTAGGTAGCTAACTAGTTGCATTACTTTGTGTAATTTTTTTTAAAAATTTCAATATATAATTTTTATGTCAAAAAAATGGTATATTAAATTTTCATTTGTAGTTATTGATTGTGTATGGTGAACAGAAAAGAAGAAGGGTTTGTTCTAGAAGAGAAAAGGAATATTAAACAATTTCTCATCATTGATATTAGTAGTGACACAATCTCTAAGTCCATTTTTCATAGATTTATGATGGCAAAATAAGATATTTACTCCATTGCATCTTACCATTTTCGCTTATACTTTTTATGAGATGAAATTTACTAATAAATATAAGTAGTAGAACGCAAATATTTTTTAAATTAACATGTCATGTTGTATCTAAAATTTGATTATATTCATAGCATTTTCTAAGATGACTAGATTTTCTTTCTATTAGTTATAAAGAAAATATTCAAGAGGGTTGATATTGTAGTTGCAAGTCTATATAAGAGTGTGTATATTGATATTTTATCTTCATTCTACAAAATTTATTAAGATACAATTTCATAAAAGCTTTGTATATTTTACAATAACGTGCATAATATAGAAATTTTTACGTTTTATCTTCTTCTCTTTTAAAACCAAAATCTAAGACATAGTTAACACATTGTTAATTAAGAATTTGGTAGAAAGAGAATTTACCCTTATGATTAAAAACTAGATTTTCCACACAACTAAAGTTCTTGAAGTTGCTCTCTTCTCTCTTACTTTGCAAATTAGGGTGGCTAAGTTCACCAACACAAGAAAATTATTGACAATCATTCTACTAATTGAAATAAAATCAAAGCCAAATTGTGTTGGCTTAAGACTAAAGACATAGCCTCCGAACAACAATTCCAAGCTCTTAGAACTTGCCATATTTTACATGGCATAAAAATAGATTAGAGATGAGAGTGTTTTTTTTAAGATAACTTCCTAATATTCTCTATTTTTTTATTAGATATTGAACAAGTTTTTAAAGCATAGGAAAACTCTCCTAAACACAACCTTCATTTTAAAGGAGTGACTTAAGGTTGTTCCCTCTTAGATTTCCTCTACTTAATAAGCATTTTGTGAGAATAAAATTTCATTGTAGATGTCAAGGAAGCTACCCATATCATGGCCAATGAAATTATTTTGGTTGTGATATCTTGTATTTGAATCACACTAGGCCCTTTGGAATTGTATCAGTGATGAACTACATAAAGTATATATTAAATTTTCTCATTCAAAATATTTAAGAAAAATTAGAAATAAATGGAATATTAGATACACATCTAAAATGAATATTTGAAGGAGGTTTGCAATTGGAGGCCCATTACCATTCCCAATGTTTCATATAAGATCATTTCCAAAGCCTTGGCTTTGGAGTCGCATAATCTCTTTCAAACCTTGAGGCCCAATAAAACTAATTTCCTCAAGTCTGGAGATATTTTAGATAGTATAAATACAGATTTGAAAGGTATGAAATGGGATTAGTGCTCTCATCAAAATAATATGTTCAATATTTATTTGATTTTTCAAAGGTCTACAATTGCATTAAATGACCTCCTATCTTGTCAATATTACAAGCTTTGTAATTTGGGCCCTAATTCATTCCATTTTTAAATAATTTATATAGATAGCTTTACAAGGTTTGTATTACTATCAATAATCAATAATATAATTTCTTTGGTCTTTTAAGGTCTATTTAGCAAGGTTGTCCTTTAGCTTTGGCTCTTTATGAACTTTCTACTCAAAGGTTTGGTTACTTTGTATCTCATTCTATGTCTAACTTGCTAATTAAGTGTATATCTATACCTAATTCTTCAACTCAAATTGTTAATGGTGATTTTGTTGATGACTTTTTCCTCGCTCTCTTAAAAAAGGATGAACATATGAATCATGCCTTGCATCACTTAGATAATTTTCGTGAAGCCTCTAATTCTATTGTTTTGTGGCATAAGAATTAGTGTTATTGATAATGATTCCTAAATGCACCTCCTTGCATCAAATCCTATGGATTGAATTGGATTTGTACATGGAAATTTTTTTAGATTTATGGGTATTCTCTTTGCTTTAAAATAATTCTAATCATTTTTATGGCAATGTTATTGTTGTCAAAATTGGAATGAAATTTTCTTACTAGGCAAACAAATATGTCTTTAGTAGGGAGATTTTGGGTTCATTTCCTACTTTGGGAGTTTAAAAGATTGTGGTTACTAGCCACTTAGCATCGAGGGTTGGTGCTCTACACTAAGTGGAATATTTGTGTCCTATAGGGAAATGATTCTTAAATATTTTTTAGTTTAACATTTTATCTCTTCTGATAGGTCTATTAGGTGGATCATTTGGAAAGGGAATTATCTTAAAAAAAAAAATTGATAAATAAACTACAGGTTAGGGCTAGTCATTGAATTGCAAAAAAGATACAGATTCATAACTCTCATCCAATGAGCTCCTTCTAAGAATACCTTATAAACTATTCAAACTATAAAGTCTGCTATCTTAATCACCATAAATTTTATAAAATAGCCCTTCGGTCCATATTCCCCTTGAACTTCAAATTTACTTACTTTGTTCACCATACATCTATCTACCAACAACATTCTATCTGTTTGCTATCTTTAATTAATTAATCCTATATATTCCTATCAACGCTGCCAAAAATTAAAGCCAAGCAACATTATATCTTTTCCAAACTTGCAGGGGCATTCATCAATCCTTCATTCTTCCCATGATCCTCTTTGCTCTATTATTCCTTTTCATCCTCATCCTTTGTTCCGCTCCCATTCTCCTTGTTTTCATGTTCCTTCAAGGCCAACCACGATTTTTCCTTCTCCTCTTAGTTTTCATCTTCTGAGCCGCTTGTGTCTTTTTGTTCCTATTCTATGAAAACTGCTATCCACTTGAGGTCTAGGTTTACTACCACATTTGTCTAGTTTAGCAGGAAGTTCATACATCTTATACTCTGACCTTGTTATCCTGGTAATCTATTTCATCGTCAAGCAGGATTATGGGTATCTTTTCTAATTCTTCCCCTTTTTTATCATAATATTTGAGAAATGGGATCCAATTTTCTACAATATTCCATAGTGTTTCCTCCATCCCTCCTAAAAATTGGGCTTTCAATAATGCCTTGTTTAAGTCCCTTCCCATTTCCTTGCTCAAACCTCTATCCAATGCTAATGCCAAAAACATTGAGGATTAGTCTGAATTGGTGTGATACCTATGATCTACCATTAGGTAATCTTCTCCTAAAATTGCCCTAATTGCATATAGTAGTAATGGGTGGTCCTGTTTCAGAATAGTGTTTAGCCTCTTCTCTATTATCTCTCCTACAAAATGCCATTTTCCTTTTCCTTATTGTTAGGCATATTAGGGTCTCCACTGTCTCCTTCTACATTCTCAAGAAAAAATTGGTTAAGGTTGTTGTTCTATTTTGGAAATTTTGGTCACTTTTCAAGTCTTTTATCATATTTAATTTTATTTTGGGTCTACTTAACTATTCATGTGATCATTGTCTAAAAATTCATTCCTCTATCCCATTTTTTATGATTTCTTACATTAGTATTCCTTGATGCTAGGCTAGAGGTAGATGACATCAAGGTTTTTGTCCTTTTCTCATTAAGTTAGATTTGGTGATAATTTTGAACCTTTTTTTAAATGTTGATTACTTTCTTCACTCCTTTTCCCATCCATCTAACTCTTATGAATTCCTCTTGCTAGAGTGGCTAGACTAACTCGACATATTACTTACTTCGGTGTCTTTCCTTATTAATGAAAATTTGAGTTATTTATCTTCCTTATTAACTCCATATGGAGGATTTTAATGGATACCTCCTATACAAACAAATTCAAATTCAAATTCCTTTCTGTAGGCACTTTAAGGCTAAGTTTTAGCATAAACCTTGAAATTTGATTGGTCTTCTATACCTATTAGTCATAACGTTTGCCAAATTATCAGCTCACCCATTCCATTCTCTATATATGTGGGTCACTTTAAAATCATCCAATATTGCTATAACTTATCTAATTAGATTACACCATTTGGCCAAGATTGAATTTGGTTCCCTATTATTACGAATGACATTGATTACTATTAAGGAATCCCCATCTAGGTGAACTTTCTTTGCTCCAATCTTGATTCGCAATCTCATTCCTAATAACATCACTCTCATTTAAGCCACATTATTGGATGTTATCCCTATACATTCTGATTCTTGAGAAATTATTGCTCCTTCTTCATTCCCATTGATGCAACCTATTCCTCTCTTTCCCAGATTACCTTTAGCAGCTCCATCAAAGTTTATCTTGACCCACCCATCTTGTGGAGGAGACCATCTTGTATTTTCTCTACTTTAATTTCCTCTCTTTTTTCCTTTTGAGTGATTATATGTTGGGATGACTAAACCCTTTAATTTCTTACCCATACGGTCATCCCACATATTGACTATGAAGCCTTTCCCAAATTTTTCCTTTGCAACTGAATTCACTGGGTTAGTTACCTGGTCCTCTATTTTCTTGATAAGGGTTTTTACTGGTGCTTTCCTATTCTAGAATATCCTTCTATTTCTCTCCATCCATATCTCTCATATCACCACTCAAGGGGTCACCTTTCATATTGCTTCAAAGAGACCCTTTTTCCTCATTTTGTTCCATATTTGGAACTAACTTAACAAATGCTAGGGTTTTGGGTAGTAGACTTCTACCTTTTCCTCTATTGCATTCCAACACTTATTTGAACAATGATAATTTAATAATAGGTGGTATGTCAATTCTCCACTTGCTTTACATAGAATGCATCTACTTGGTGCTTGATATCCCATTCTACTTAAGCGGTCTTGGGTTAGCAGTCTTTCTTGAATCGCCAAGTAGGCAAAAAACCCAGAGTTTGGAAGGCAGTGTTTACTCCACTATGACCAACCCTCTTTTGTTAACTTGACATATCTTTAATTATATATCTTAGGTTAAGCTTGTACAAGCCTATTTTTGACCCACACCATCTTTTTTTTTTTTGGTTCATTTGAGATTATTAACCATCTTTCTTTTAGTAAAGTTTTAAGTCTTCTTTTTTGATCTTCTGGTGCCTGTAGTTCTCCAGTGTTCTCCATTCCCACGTTGATAAACCCTTTTCTTTAGTTTCTTCCCCATAGTCCTTGACTTTAATTTGTCATTCCCTTATCGTCTCTCTTCTTATATCCTCCATATTTGGGTAGTCCTCTAGAACTTTGTTGTTATTCCATGAGCTGAACCAAAATAAAGCTTGTTCACCATTGCCTATTTCCTCAGTGATGAATTTTTTTATTATATCCCTACTTTCTAAGATGTAGTTCTGGACTTATTCTAATTTATCTATTGTCTAGAGGCTTTATAATATTTGTTTAGTATGGTCTTGATCATTTTGGCTCCCTTTCTCTCAGATTGTTCTAATAACATTGTGTCATCTGCAATTTGTTGGTGGTAATATTTAGATGTACAAGTGATTTCTATGAAAAAATATATTTAGATAGCTCAAGCTAGGAAACTTTGGTATAATTATAATTATTTTGGCTTTCATAATGTTATTTCCATAAATATGTAGAATATTTATAGTCTCCTATTTCAAATTTTATTACCACCCTATAAAGATGATGACTTAGTTTCATGCCTTTAGAATTTTTTGAAATGAATAACAACTGCTTGAGACCTTTTTGTAGAGCCTCCTTGAATCTTCATTTGTGTAATGAAGTTGAGGTCAAGTTTCATCTTTCTAATCAATATAATGTGACTTTTAGCATAGATGCATAGGTAATCTTGATTACTATGATCCACAAAATTGGTATAAACTCCTATAAACCTTGGTGGAAAGATTGGAAGTTGTGTCAAGATGTGACACCTTAGAATGAGATGGCAAGGATTTTATTATATCTCTCCACTTTTTTCCATGTTTGCCACCTTAAATTATTTGTGGCATTTGTAGATAGTAGTTTATGTTTAGCAAGACAAATTTCACACCATTTGGTTGATAGCTTTGAGACCAAAATTGATTCACTTTTTCTAGTGTTTTCTTTTTCAAGGCATTCCCATTAGCTATAGGTTGTCCTATTTAAGAGTTCTTGACTATCCATTTCTTTTTATGAACAATAGATTTTTTTTTAAAGGTAAGCTTCTACTATAGGTGGTAGCCCCATTCATTAATATAAAAAGGTTTACATAGATTTTGCAGCAATATCCTTGCTGCTATTACCAGACACATACCCCCTACATATATAGATTCATACTAGTATCCTAGCCCAAACCACTTACATTAAGAACATCTAATACATAACAGACATAGCATATCCAAAAAGTGAAAACGCTCAAATCAATAAAGCTAATACATCCATTTTAATATTTCAATCAACCCCTCACTAAGCATATTAGCTCTTGGGATTAGGGCATTAGTAAGGAGACCCCCAATTCACACTTAGAAAGGTAGAAAAAGGAACTTTGTCAAATTCCAATATGCCCTCCCTAAAAAATCTCCAATGCCTCTGCCATCTTTATCTCTTGCTTCACTACCTCCACATTAAACACGCCTGCCACCATACCTGCCTCAGGATCCGCTTTCAGGAAACACATATTTGTATCCAAGACAACCCTATATTTTTGTTTACCCAGCTTCATCGAAACCCTTATTTTTTTGTCCATTCTCCCTGTAGCTTTGGCCGCCAAACGATAAAAACACTCGAGGATCACACCGTCGTGCTAGTGACTTGCAGCAAAGAATTCTTCTCCTAGAACGTTCTTCAATGCCAACAGTAGGTATTCCTCTGGCAATTCAAAAATCCTTCTCACTTGCTTATCAACATCTTCTCCCAAACAAATGCAAGTTAGTCCAAAATGCACCACCATCTTTACTAGAAAGAAATCCTACAACCCTTATTGAATAGGCAAAAAATTCATCTAGATCTTTCCCTTCCCCTTCAAATGAGACAAATCTTTGCAAATAAGAAAATATCTATACTCTCTTCAGAAAAGTCCCCATTACATGCTGCCAAAGGAAATAATCTTATCCACCCAAAGAAAACATCCCGTCAAGGATCTGTTCAATTGTCTTTTTCTTGTCAAATTCTAAATGTTGCCTTATACCCTCTGCTATATCCAGGCCTTTACGGATAGGTTTCTCCTTGTTTTGAACAACGCCTTGATTAGCCAAGGCATTTGCCACTTTAACTACCTCTCTATATGTATGGTAAATCGAGTTCGAGTCCAACTTGGAAAGAAATACTTTAATGATCTTGACCCATCTTTTCAATTTCCAAACCATCACTTCCCCTTTATTAATAGCATTAATACAAAACAATGAATCTCCCTCTATCTGTATAGTGAAAAAAATCTTTTTCAGACAAAAATTTATTCCACTGGCCGTAGCTTCCAACTCCGCTTCATTATTGGTATCCCTATCAATTTTTTTTCAAAGGGACCATAAAGGATTTCCAGAACTATCTCTGATGATACATCCCACTCCGACTATGCCTAGATTTCCCTTTGCCACTCCATCAAAGTAGAGCTTTACCATTCCTAGATTATCCATAGGATACCATTTTATTTCCTTCCTCCCATTACCTCTATTAGGTTTCACAACTCTTGGTTCCTTCAAGTATTTTCATTTATTTTGCGAACCAATGCCCTAGGATGATACAAATTTATTCTTTTTCGTCCACTGATTAGAATTCGTAACTTTACAGATAGTGAACATGATTTTGTCAATCAGATGCAAACTATCTAGGTCCATACCATTGAAGATCCTCCTATTCCTCTCTTTCCATAGATGCCACGTTAGCATGGAAGGGGTTATTTCCCATATGTCTGCCCTCATTATTCCCATCGACCTACCTTGCCAACTTCTAATTTATTTCTTGGAGATTACCCAGTCTAACTTCATAACATTCAAGAGAGAATATAAGCCAATCCCATATCACCATTGCATGTTCACATAAATATAAAGTATGGTTCATTGTCTCCTCCCATTGCTTACAAAATGGACATATTGTGGGACCCATTATTCCTAACCTCTTTAATCTATCTCTTGTTAAAACATTTTCTTGCATAACCACCCATAGAAAAGCCCTTGCATTAGGAAGAATAAATTTACCCTAGGATAACTTTTGTGGGCCATACTTGATTAGAGCTTGCTGGGTTCTCCATACAATATTCCAATTTAACTGAATAGGATCCTGATTTTGTCATTGTCCAAAAGATCTTATCCTCTTGATCCACCAACTTAATTTTCCTAGTCTTCAAAGGAACTTGCATTTTGATCCACTCCTATTCTGAAATATAGTTACCCAAGTCCCTCCATTCATAAAAAATCTCATTCTCCTTTTGAATAACATAGTCCTACATGCAAAGACCAATCTCATTCTCCAAATCCAAAATCCATTTCTAATTTCTTAAGGTCTCCTTAATGCTGGGTACTATATCCCATGAATCTGACCACATTCTTGCTTTCCGATCATTGCCTACTTTCCACAAGACATGATTAGTAATGATATGCCTTCTCTGACACATAAAAGTCCATAAGTCGAGCCCCTTTTTGGGTTGGCTATAGTAATAATCCTTTCCCTTTCTTTCATAACCATGTATTTCCCTTTGATGATTCTAGAACAAATCTTCCCTGGTTCTTGATATACTTTCCATATTAATTTAGCTCTCAAAGTGATATTCTGCTTCCCCAATCTGTGAATACTAGCACCCCCATCCTCCTTTCTTTTGCATACATTATCCCATGCTAACAAGTGCACCTTATTTTCCTCCACATCTCTAGCTCTGAACCATAAATTATTTTCCATTACTCCCATTATTCTAGCTACCTTCCTTGTAATCTTTAGACATGACATCACATATATAGGAATTGCCAAAAGAACAACTTTAATTAATTGAATCCTCCCAGCGAATGATAACCATTTGTGCTTCCATGGTGATGTCTTGTTTCTAATCCAACATATAACTTCCTCTCAATGAGATGTTCTACATGCTCCAGCCAACATTGGGGCTCCTAAGTTTTTTGACGGTAAGGACTCCACTCTAAAACCTAGTACATTCACAATCCTTCTTTGTTCTGATTGCTTACAATTAAAATAGTATATCAAGGATTTTCTTCATTGATCAATTGTCCTAATTGTGCAACATATCCATCTAAAACTGGTTTGACCACTCTCGCCTCCCTCATATTGGCTTTTGCAAATAAGGTTGTATCATCTGCAAATTGAGTAGGAAACAAATATTCTATCTAATAATTCTATCCCTCTCTAGATACCCTCTCTCCTAAGTCTACCGATTCTTCTCCCCATAGCCTCCGCCATTGTAACAAAAAGAAATGGAGATAGGGGATCACCTTGCCTTAGACCGTTCTTAATCTCAAAAAATGCACTTAGACCACCATTTACAATTATTGACATTCTAGGAGTTGAGATACACCACTCCACCATCTTAATCCAATTCTCTACAAATCCAAATTTTCTAAGAATGGCAAGGAAAAAATTCCAATTGACCCTATCATACGCTTTACTAATACCAAGTTTGATGATTATACCTTTATATTTTCTTTGCTGCAAGGAATGTGCCACCTCATTAGAGACAATGATGCTTTCTATTATCTCTCTCCCTAGGACAAATCCATTTTGTTCTTCTGAGATTATTCTATTCAAGATAATCTTGACTCTGTTTGCCATTTCCTTGGTGATAATTTTATACAAAGTGGTACACAGAGAGATTGCCCTGAAGTCCTAAAAACTCTTGCAGACATTTCTGTTAGGAATCAATGCCAAGGTCGTATTGTTGATATCCTTGACAAATATCTTCTTCTTCTTGAAGTCTTTTTCTACCTTCCTAACATCATCCCCCAAGAAATGCCATCACTTCTGAAAGAAATTAGCAGGGAACCCATCAGTTCTTGGGGATTTATCAAGTCCCAATTGACATGCTGCCACTCTTAATTCTTCATTTGTGAATTATTCCAAAAGAAATTTATTGTCATCTTGATTAACCAATGCAAGTATTTCCTCAATAAAATTCGTTTGATTAATATTACCCTCATTACTCGTTAATAGAGTTTGGAAGTATGCAACCGCGACTTTCTTGATTTCTACATCCTTTGATATGACATTGCCATTTCCATCTTCAATCTTCAAAATTCAATTCTTATCCCTCCTACATTTCACCGAGGCATAAAATTTTGTATTCAAATCTATGAGATTTTGCCAAGATCAAGAGCTCAATGAAATGTACAAAATAGAGACACAATATAGGACAAGAATAAACTGTATTCTCATCAATAGAAAATGATCAATCATCAATTATTATTACATACAATGTAGATGAGCCTGCTTATATAGGCAAGGCTAGGGATATGTGAGCACACAAACATGACATGTGGCTCAATAAGAAACAAGGGTAGGTAGGAAATAGGTGTGGGTAGGTAGGAGAAATAATATAATAGTCCACGTGAGGTGGATCACCCACCGAAGGTGGAATTATCACTCCACAATAAGTGGATATGATAAAGTAGTAACAAGATCAACACCATAAAAGGTGGAATTTCTCCTACACACACTATCCCAATGTGGCACAAACACCCAAGTGTCTCATACCCAAACTACTATGAAATGCATTTCCTAAGTAAACTTATGTAAGTGTAATAATATCCAAGATGAATAATTATTTACACCAACACCCCCCCTTAAGTGCAACTTAGGGGAATGCACTTAAGTCTACAATGCAGCTAAGCAATGCAAGATGGGTCCCGGCTACTAGGCTATGTTAGGTACCCATGTACAAATGCAAATGCATGCAAACCAATGGAATGAAATCGCTCACAAAGTGGGGAAAGAGAGAAAAACCCAATGGAAAAAAGCCTCCCCCAAAAGAGAGATGAAAGCAATACAAGAGAACTCTCATAGAAGAATGTGAAGGACAAAACCCCATGTGAGGAAAAAGTCCCCCCCATATGAGAGAAGAAGAGAAGCTAGGAAGCCCCCCCTCAATGTGGAATCTGCACCAATGATAGAAGCTCGATGTATGAAGAAACTGCTCCACGGACGTCGAACAACATTCCTCCCCTTAGGAAGAAACAAAACCAAAGGTGTATCCATGAAGTCTCCCCAATCATGAAGGGAAGATGTATGAAGAAAACTCATGATGAATGGAATCTCTGAAAACTGCTCAAGTGTCCCCATGTCGATGTTGAAAGATAGCCCCTCCAAAGGTGGTAAACTGTGCCACACTGTTGAAAAAGGCACTCCAAGATTTAGTGGAGATGGATGTAGAACATGTCCCAAAGACTCACATGTCTCCTCAAAACATAAAGAGACCTCCTCCAACTGCTGTACATAAGTATCCACAATCATGTCAACCTCGAAAGAATGATCATGTAGAGAATGAACAAGAGGGTCAGAGTGTGCCCTCACAACAATCGAAGAAGGATCATCTTCATCAAAGAGAAGATGAATGTCATCAATGATGTCTCCCAAATCTGCAATGTAGGATTCCACAAACAAACCTGCAATATCTGTCAAGGAATCATCCCATGAATTTGAAGCTAGAAGACAATGAATATCCTGCTGCACTGAATCACATGAAGGCAAAACTGTCACACTATCTGCATCATCAGGTGCAATAGGTGATGTGATATCAATATGAGGAGATGAAATACAAGGCTCAAGAATGGGGTCACATGTGAGAATCCCCATGTTCAAGTGCCCAAAGTTCTCCTCAAAAACTGAACCATCACAAGAAGTGTGATCATCATGTGTAGAATCATCAAATGTGAAATCATCATCATCAACAAAATCTTAAAAGGAGTATAACCGAGATGCATGATCAACCACCCCAGTTGCAATGATAGCTCTAGTCTCCAAGTCTCTAATGAAAACTGAGTCAGGTGTGAACTCCACAACTCTCTTAGTTGCGCCATGTGTGATTTGATAGATAGAAAGGAGATTGTTTGTCAAGTAGGGTACACACACTACTACACAATAGAGATATTTAAGACATTAATTTAAGACAATATATTAGTTTTGTCTTAAATACATTTTTTATATTTTAATTGTCTCAAAACAATAAAAAAATACTTTTCCTCAATAAAACTTTTATTCAATTAGTCCGCGCTCAGCTCAGACTCTGCCGCTCCATTTTGTAGCAATTTCCGCTCCATCCATTACAAACTAGCGGTAGTGGCGGCAACATCATGGGGATGCAGGCGGGAACAGTTTTCATGGTATGGCGGGAATTTTTCTATGTCCTGCCCGTCTTGTTCAACCCGTCTCATGCACTGCCATTCAACATTCTAAGAGTGAGCTGCAAACTGTCCAAGTTGAGAAATCCAGGTCTGTGCTGCAAACAGGTAATAATTTTCTCTTGTAGATCTTTTTGGTTTTTTTTAATGTGGGTATCCCTTGCTCTGTTATTTGGATCTATTAAATTGAAAAAAATATCAGCCCTTATCAGCCCTTAGAAGTGGGCATTCTAGATGGGTATCGTCTGTGTTGAATTTTTTTAATCCCTTGAACTAATATGTTAAAGGATCTTGAACATGTTGGAGCAATAAGAGCTTGTTTGCAATGGAGTTCTCGTGCGTGCTCTTGATTTCTCAGGTAAGCCCTTACTCACAGGATTTTATTTATCTATTTTTTCTCAATCGTTTTGTCTGTTTTTTACTGGAATAAACATGAACAATGGTTAATGGTTAATGTCACGTACGTGGAAACAAGAGATTTTATTTGATCTCTAAGAAAAACTTCAAAAATCTTGCTACCCAAAAATACCCAAATCATGTGCTATTTTAAGGGGCAACACCAGGGCGCTTCACCACTAGCCGACAGCTCTGCCTCCTCGCTTTCCCATCAATCAGTCGACTCCCATCTTGATTGATTTTGTCGAATGGGTTTTGGTTCTTAAAACCACTCGACTTCTTGGTTTCTCTATGGAGGAAGCAACTATAGGAAACTCCCACCATATAATAGGCCATTTGTCTTGCTGGCACGGAAACCCCCCACTCTACTATTCTGATTCTTTCGGAGCAGCAATCCTGAACCGCATTCTTATATGCATATTATGATTCATGATCGGGTGCCAGGAAGGGTGTTTCGAGTAAGGTTGAGTGGGGTTCTACCACAAATTGATTCAATTCCCACCTTTGCTCTGTATGCTATTCTGGGTAATCAACAACCCTATTGATATAAAGCTTTGATCACCAAGGAGGAGGAAACGAATATCATAAAAAAAATGTAAAATACCAACCTATTTGTCTATTCATATCAACACAAAAATTATTTATATCTACCGAAAAATTATTTAAAATTGTTTTTTTTTAAATTGCTATGTTTAATAACGAGCAGGTGCCTATTTGTCTATTTATATCAACCCATCCTGGTTTAAGCACAAACCAAAGGTTTTGCCTCCTTTTCAAGAGCCCCACACTGTGTCTCTCGATTGTATCCCAATGCAGGATTTAAATCTGGGGAATCTGGCTTATATCCTGAGAATATTGCTTGGAGAAGTTCTCTAGCGTAGACTCCAAGATTGATTATTTTGGGGAATATTTTAGACATCACATGCATTGGTTAAAAGAGGGCACCGACCAAAGTTAAACGCAAGAGTTTTGATCCTTGTTGGAGAGCAGAAATCTAATTTCAAAAAATTCGCTTTGGCATGAGTGTGCTTGTTGAGTGCTTACTATAACATTCACGTAGTACAGAATTTGTTTTAAAACTATTATAAACTATAATGAACACTATTTTTTTTCTTAACTTTGTAAGAGGATTGAGAAACCCTTATTGTCTTTGAAGCTTTGGGCAGACCTCTTTTCTTCATTAAACACTATCATTTTTTGATTCGTGACTGCATTAGAGCCCCTCTTGAGAGGCATCCTCTTGATTGACTGATACCTTGCTTTCATTCTTTAGACTGTCATTTCATATTATCTTAATAGAAGCTTGAAATAAGGTTTGATTTCATTCTTAACTCATCTAAAATCAAGACCATCATGATCTTCTGTTTCTGTGGCAGCATCACACTATTATTTTGATCCACTATTAGCATCTTGTTTGTCACTGATCAATGCAATGGCCTCATTTTGTGTCTTCAGAACCTCATTTCTGTACTTTAACCTGATCATTGTAATATATTTGAATTCAAAACCTTACCTTAGACAGGTCATCATTGTCTTGTGGATGTTGGCAATGATGTGTTGTTTCTTGGGGAGATTATTCATGTAGTATGCTAGCCTTTGTCATGTTCCTTGCTCATATGCAACAGCTACTGTCAAAAACAATAATTGGAGATCCATTTTGATTGCAAAGTCCCCTGTACTGTGGACTGCTAGTTAGTTGATTGTTTTATACCTGAGACAAAAGATTGTCCATCAATATTTTATGATTCTCCTTATCTGTCCTTAAAATCATTTCTCACTGACTGCTTGTGTAGAGTCCTGCCACACCATTCCTTTGCTTCTTGAGACTGCTCTTGGAATCCTCTTTTAATCTTTGCTACAGACATAGCCATATGACTGGACTGAAATCTTTCTGGATCACTATAATGGCAGCGCCCTTTTGTGCGTATAGTTGGTCTATTTACTCTTTCAATGGCCTCCATTCCAAAGGCATGGCATAAGGCATTGTCAAGAACTTAATTTGCAAGCATTGACTATGATATTTCTTCCTTGGGTTGTACCTTTCTATTGCCTCTTGATGAATATTAAACCTTATTATTTAATTGTCAATAATTTCTCATTTTATGTAATAAAAGACTGCACTCCTAACATGATTGGTAATAGTGCTTGGGGTATTTGTATAGATCTATCTTCTAACTCCATTTTCAAGCTCACTGTCATAAGAAATATTTGCCCTTTCTTTCTATTGTCTCTAACCTGCTCTGCACTATCCTTTAATGCTGTGATTATCTACTTGGAATTCCTTTGACATGCTTTGTTGTCTAAGATGATTATCATAGATAAGTTGTCTTCTCACTATCCCGATTATTGTGAACTGTTGCTCAAGCTGTCTTTGGGATGATGTATAGCTTGTATTCCATCAAACCTATTGTCTAAGCCTTGTTATGATTGTCCCAATTTCCTAGAAATGATGAAAGATCTGGTGACTTTTTTTATAAAGCTGCATATGATAGGAAGAGCACTCAGAGATGGTTTGAGGAGAGTGACTTCCCAATAGAACCAAGAATGAAACAAAATTAATCTTGGGGAAAGAAGCCTTAGCAATATTGGCCAGAGAAAGAGACCTTCTATTATTTCAATTTATTGCTTTGATATCAATGTCAACATGCTGCTAAAACTAACATTATTGACTGTCATCCCTCTGTTATTTTGACACTTATATCCCTGGCTTCATGAGGGAGTGATTGTCATTCTCTATCATTATTATACTATCACTTGTCCTTTTAAAATTATGGAATATCAATATTTTCTCTTTTCTGTTATCTCTGCTCATTGTTTGAGATTGTCCATTAAATTTCTTTACTTCTGTTTTACTTATTTTATTAAAGCTAGAAAAAGTATTCTTAGATGTATGTACACAGAGTAGCTCCTTCAATTAACTACCCTTGGTTGTGGCCATATTGTCTTTGCCCTTGTATTGATTGCAACAACATATGATTGCTCTAAACTGTCATTACTTATCATTGTTAGACAAGAACATATATTTGTCATTGATATCAAAACTATATCTAATAAAAGGCTAAAACACGTTTACTCAAGTTTAATTGCCCTCTGTGTGATATGTCTCTCTAATTTGGGATTGAGAAATCTAAATATATAGATTTTTTAAAATATCATTCCCACTGCAAGATTATACACTTGGTATAACTTGAAGGTTCACGCCAAAGACCACAATTTGGTTGAACATCCACCGCCATACATATTCCCACTGTAATACATACTTGGCATATACATATCATTTTGGTTGCAACACCTATCAATGTTTGACTCATCATCATCAGGTAGGTAAGCAAGAAGCTTGGAAACAAATATGATTTATGTTTGGGATTTAATACACATTATGTACTTTGACCCTATCGGGCTAGCAACTAGGCAGCACATTCAGATTTAAAAAAAAAAGAATTTGGACTTGTATCTCATCTCATAATTTGATTTCTCTTATCATCTAAAACTCCTCTTAAATGTGAGTATTCCTTGTGCAGATTTATTTTTATGGTTTTGACTTTGAAATACATTTGGATTGAATTTAATCTTTCATAATGAGTTTATATTAGTTTTTTAAAATTTTTATATATAAATATATAATTTAAAATTTAAAATTGGGAACATTTACAGGAGAATTCTATTTATTTTAGATGTGTAATTCTAATCTGAGTTAAAAAGAAAGAACCTGACTTCCATCCAGATATGGTATAATTCAGTCTGTCTGCCACAACCGGAATGCTTGATTGTTGATGAATTTATTAACATTGAAGTTGTTGTTAGTCTGTCATGTCTGTCATGTTGCAACAACAGTCTTGTAATCTAAAATTCTCTGATTTTCAAGATTGTTAGCTGGTATATTTGTGAATTCTATAGGTGATTTGACATTTCTATTTGCTAACCACCTTGTGGTAGCACCTTGAATGGGCTGGAATGAAATCTGAAGCATGTTTTTCAGACCTGTAGGTTGTTGGGTTTCTGATTATAACAATGATGAGTCTAAACAAAAGTATGAAGACATTTTCGCTTCAGTTGGGTGGCCTTCCCACATTGAGGAAACGATAGTTTGAAGGTTCTTATTTACTACCCACATATGCAATCTGCAATAGCTAATCTATAACCAGCATACAATGCCTCTTTCTCAACGTATTTAGACAAAGTTTCCAAGTGAATGTTCAGTTGGTATTATCTATTTTATCATACATTTATATGTATGCATCAAATCTGAAAACAATTTTGAGTTAATGCAAGCAAAAAACATCTTGATGAACCTTGTCACAGTAGAGATAATATATTATCCAAACAGAATAAAGATTGTAATAACAGAAAACACTCTTATATGTTCAGTTGTTCCAAGTTTATTGTAGTTTCATTGGTTTAACACAAAAAATTTAGGGGGTGTTTTTATATTGCTACAACGGATTTTAGAATGAGAACTTTATATAAGGACCTAAGGTTATTAACAACAGTTTACTTCATGAATTGTTAATTTGCAATGCATTTAAAATTAATCTTGTAAACTCCAGATGGTAGTACTTCCTGAGGATTTCTTTGAATTTATCTCATATTCTAAGATTAGATTGTTTACCGCCTATCACCATAGCATTTAATTCAGCCCGTTTTGGCATTGAACAAGTTGGCATTATCGACCAATTTGGTCTAAGTCAAGCTTACATTTTCTGCCAGTGGCTTGCATTGCATGCACACAATCCACCAAAGAGGTGTTGATAAGGTTGGCTTTGTCGCCTACTGGCTATACTATCTACATATTCTGGTAGGCTTGTCACCATATCATTGTACTTATATTCATTTAGAATAGCTATGTGGTTGGAAGCCTGTACGCTCTCTCCTTGCCCACTTCAGGATCTGGGTGATAAAAAAGTGTTGGAGACATTACATATGCATTTTCAGTATTACAAAAAACATAATAAAAAATAGGATGGGTTGTTATGCATTTGGATGTTTTAAGTAATTGAAGTCACATTCAATTGAAATTTTATTTTAAGTTGATTCTTAACTTCCAGTTCAACTTTCAACTTTAATTTGTCACTATTTGATAGAAAAATTTTTGTTTCTTCATACTAATCAAAAAATCCTCCATTAACTTCACATATTTCATATGGGAGTCCACAACTTGTTTTAATAACCCAATTTTTACTAATACTATAGCATTGGCATCTTTCTAGTGATGCTCCAATTTTAGTGTCTCAGTTGTGTTGTTCCAATTTTGCATCCAAATCAATCTGATTCTTTTTTTTAGTCATTTTTTCCTTTTCTTCCTCTTCATGAACAAGTTTCTTACATGTCGAGTTGGCTAACTTATTGTACTGATAATCCTCAGTGTACAAGGTGTGAATATGATGATATACTCATCTTGTATTATCTTCAACCTACTTATTTCATGGATAATTCTCTTGACCTTGTATCAGATGGCTCACAAATTCAACAAAAAATTTCAAATATTGTAGATGCCCTTACTTCCAATTTCCATACTAATTTTAAATGTCATTGCAATTATTGAGTTCACCACATCACTCACAGTTCTAAGATGGTTCATTTGTACTTTCTTTGCAAGTAGGTGGCATTGAGACTTCCCATGATCATACACTTCTAATGGGATATTTTTCTTTCAAATTCTTGTAGGCATGCTCCACAAGCCAGAATGTAGAGTTAATACTCCAAGAGAGCTACACAGATGCGTCGGGGTCAGTCATAGTTTACGCACTAGTAGATGTGCCATCTTTGAATACATCAATGAGTGGGGAGGATCCTTCATACATACCCCTCCTTCCTTGTGGATTTCCATACTGCCAGATAGTCCAAGAAGCAATAGATCACTGGTTCCACTAAGTTCATTTCATGAAGTTTCAGGCACAGCCACACAGTGTCCCATTACTCCATGCAGCTTTGATAATTAAACCACCATTCAGAATCCCTTATCCTTTTGTCCCAACGGTTGATGAGGTCCTATTATCTTAGGTCTATTATCTATGCCTTACCAATTCTGTTAAGCTCTATAAATATATTGTGTAATTTTTGAACAATTATAGGTTAAACATGTTTTAATTCTAAACTAATATAGAATGGTAGCAACCAATGAAGTCATTTGTTATTGTAAAATTGTTTGTCTACAATTGTTTTTCCATCTCAAGTAAATTGATGTTACCTGCACTAATTTATGTATATTATATTCTTGCTTATTGAAAATCACTTTGCTAAATTTTGTGACCAAGAGATTCATGGTTTTTGTTTGTTGTGATGCATAGGTGAATGGTGGAATGCATAGGCGAATGGTGGAATGCGAATATTGTAGATGTATTAAACCAGGGTATTTATGTATATTATATTCTTGCTTATTGAAAATCACTTTGCTAAATTTTGTGTTCAAGAGATTCATGGTTTTTGTTTGCTGTGATGCGTAGGCGAATGGTGGAATGCCTCCTAGTGCCGATGTATGCTGCCTTATGAATCTTTTTGCCAAGTTACCATGTTTCCATGTTGCCATCAGTGATAACATATGAATCCAATGAGCGTCAATTGCCAACATGAAAGACATCCTGGCAAAATCATTTTGGAACTCTCTGTAAAAACCTTCAAAATCAGGATCCTCTTGTCTCCTTTCTCGCTCAAGCCTCTTCATGTGCTCCCATTTAATCCTATGTTGCTCTGCTTTAGTAGAGTGAGCATTCCTTATCAAATCTTCCCATTCATCAAAAGAATGAAAATAACCATTCTCTTTTAGCTTGTATACTCTAAGGTCATTTATACATCCCTCAAGGTTAAAATGTCGATCTTGGGCAACCTTCAACTTGTAATTCTTTACTAGGAAATCTTGCACCTTTTCCAGGGTGTCACATCCTATAGAGAATTCTTCAAATTTGATCACCTTGGGGAGGAGTCTCCCTTTCTTATCCATTGAAACTTGTATCCTCTCCATCCACATTAGTTGCCAAATTAATTCAATGAATGCTAGCCTAGGAGAGACAAAAAGTGGCAAAACATGGGGTGTTTATGCACACTCGTATACCCTAATAATAGTGCAGTTGTCATACAAGAAGATGTCCCCAAAATTGTGGATAAAATCTCCATATAGATACACCACTCCTTCACCCCTTCAACTCCTTATCCTCAAAATTTTGACAATATTCTTTAGCAGCCTAGGGAGCCTCACTCCAAGCCTTGACAATACCTACATAACAAAGTGATAAAAGAAGATAGTGTAATTTCCAAACCTAGATCCTTTGTCCCACACCTGAGTCCATCTTTGTAATGGCCATGGAAGAACTGTGTGTGGATCATTTGTCCTTATTGTCAAATTTGGACCTTAATAAGCCCTATTCTGATAAAGAATTCTATGACACAACAAAAAATAGTGTTTGAACTCTAGCTTGTCTTTTTTATTCCTTGCTGCCTTTGACCCTTCATGGAGATTATCATGGATAATAGGTGTGAAATCATACAACTCATTTATCATGGGGTGCTGGATATTAATGGCAATCATCATGAAATCTATGGGCATTTGAGTTAGCCCGTAGTCTTCCCCAAGTACCTGCCCTAAAGCATAGTAGGTTTTAATAAAATAGGGCTCAAAGAACTCTAATCTGAAGGGCTCCCTCTTTGATGGAAGGACATAGTACTATGAATTATTGTAAAGCTTCTTCATAAAGTTAGGAATGGATTCCTTTCTATACCTGTTCTTTTTATATATTGGCAATTCATTTCTCTAAGATTACTTATGTTGATTTCTTTTTAAGGGAAGAACCGTCTCAACCAAAACATTCTACAATAGCCCTATGTTAAATGTCCAAGAGGACATAACCATCTTATGATCTTATAGTCCTACTTGGGGGTCATAGACAACAACTAGTTCTCTAATCAACATTGGTTCTACAAAGACATTTGACCCCACTAGCTTCCCTAAGTTTATTGTCCAAGGATTCGACACTGGGACAAGTTTATCCTTATTTCCATAAAAGGAGTAAAATACATCCCACCCCCTCTTCTTTGTAATTGCATATATGCATCATGCCTGTTTGTCATGGAAGGCAATTCTGATACATTCATTTATATAGGACCCCTCAAATAACTCTAATAGGTCCTGATGGAGGCTTCTTGTCTGTCTAGTTACTCTTTTTGCAACCTCCTCTAACTTCCTTTCAACTTCATGCTATGATTCATCTTCTATCATCTCAAGAGCAAGAGGGGTAGTTGGCATTATTTCTGGTTGCTCTGCCTAAGTTGATGACTCCCCTTTAGATATTTTTCTAGGTCTCTTGGGAAACTTGGAAGCTGGTCCTTTTGTAGGAGGAGTTTCCCTCACTTGTTGTTTTGCAAGAGGAGTTTCTCTCTTTGCAGGAGTAGTTTCCCTCTTTGTAGGAGTAGTTTCTCTCTTTGTAGGAGCAGTTTCACTCTCCTGTTCAGTAGGGCTATCCCTCTATGGGGCTTGCTCTTGAGGAATTGGGGTTTCCTCAGCGGGTGGGTTTTTAGTAGCAAGGGAATTTTCCATAGGAGGATGAGTTCAAAAGTAGATGTTTCAGTGGAAGATTTATGGTCAACCCTTCTCCTCTTTTGAATTGGTTTCATGGCTTTGGGGCGAGGGGCAGGCTCATCGGAAGACTCACTATCAGAGATAATAGTGAGTCTTTCGAACTGTCTTCTTTTTTCTCTTCACAATTTTTTTCTTTATGAGGGGAAATTGCTACTCCTTCTTCAAACATTTATGGGGCAAATTGATGACTAGGTTCAGTAGCGGGAATGTTTGCAATTATTGGCACAAGTGGAATTACATCAAGTGGAATGACATGGGTAATTTCTGGGATTACAAAGCTAGTGCTAGCTTTAGGGGTGCTCTCAACAGTGGGTGTAGTAGGGGAGGCCATTTTAATTTCTAAAAAATGAAGGAGAGCCTAGAAAATGAAAAACAGATGCAAACCCTACAGACTCTAGGGCACACACATAAAATCTATGTGTATTACAAGTATAATAGCCTAGCAAATGCACAAGGATATTGGAAAATTTGACTTACTAGTCCTTTTGCTAGGCTGAATTTGCTAGATGGCACATTGATTTTCTAAAATTCACTTTTCTTCTCACTCAGGGACACTCTATAATTTATTTGGATGCAATATATGAGAGAAAATTGATGAATTTCTCTTTTATGGTGATGCCATTAATTCATTTAGGTTGGACAGAGTAAATTGTTGGTGCCAAGTTTGAATTTTATCCATTGATCAGGATTTAAATGGTTGAGATTTTCCTTGACAACCTTTAAATGATGACATGGCATTTATTAGACTATCTTTGACCAACTCATATTTTTCAAAATTCATGTCGCTTGGACCCTTTTTGTGATTTTGTGCCATTCATCATGTTCGTGAGATAAAACTTCCTTGGATTTCTCTCAATTTCCTTATCCCGGACCACCTTTTTCTATCTTGACAACTATTGTGGGATAAGGCTTCCATGCATTTACCTTTGTTTTTTATATCCCATGACACCTGGAAGCATTCCTCGCACCCTCATGGGATAAGGCCTTGTCGTCTTCCCTTCATCGACACCCTTTTATCTTTATCTCGTTGCATATTCATCCATATTGTCTCCTCTCATGGAATAAGGCCTTTGTATACCCTCTAAGTATCCTCTATCTCACGTTGCCCATAACCCTTATCTTCTCCTACTTGAAGGCACCCTTCCTTGACAATTGTGCATCACGCGGGATAAGCCTCTTAAGATTTTCCTCTCTTATCTCAAGATCTATCTCTTATCCCCATGGGAACATGTGGGATAAGAGAGCCTATCGATCTTGCCTTGAAATCCTTATCCCACAACCATCACTAAGTAAAAGAAATCCCTTGTGGGATAAAGTCTTTTGTATCTACCTTGTTACCTCTTATCCCACAACACCTTTGCATCAACCCATGAACATTTCGGGATAACTTTACCCTATCCCACTTGGACACACTTCATAGGGATAACTGCTAATATATCTACGAACAATCCTTATCTCACGCGAGCCTTTTTCTCATATGAAATGGCCACGGGATAAAGATCCCTTTTATTATCTATGTCCTTTTCATATCCTATAGGGCTTCATCATGAATTCAAAATTGTCATGGGGTAAGGCTTCTTCTTTGAGCTTTCAAATCGCTAATCTTGTGTGGTCGAGACCTTTCACTAAAAGGCCTACGAGAACATTTTCTTTGTATTTCCTTTAACATGCTTATCTCGAACAACTATGAGACTAAAGCAGGCATTTTCAGGTAAACCATTTTTGCATGTGGAGATTAGTTGAGGGTAAAGTGACCATGCGTGGGGACTTTCCTGGGGAATTTTTTTAAAAAAACACAAAAACATGAGGTCATTCCATTACTTAGGCCTATAGTAAAAATTAAAGCAACAGACTCAAGTGGTAACTCCTAGTGCGGGGGGTTGGTGAATGAATGACAAAGGACCCTTTTGATGACAACTTAAAACTAGGTCACCGATAGATATAATTCAACTGTAAAATATAACATTGCTTGGGTAAACAAAGGAAAAACCTTAACAACTCTAAAATTCTTTGTAAGAACCCTAAACCCTCAACTCCAACACATAAGCAAGGGACAGATAAAGACTAATTTTTAAAATCTTCCAACAATATGTTATCTACATCCCCATATATTCCCACACACTTTTACATTTAGTACATCTATTATCATCATATATATTTGAATATCAAGTGCCCACATAAAAATTATGATTTATTTGTCATCATCAATCTCATAGTGGAGAACCAGTCATGCACCTTGGTAATTTACTTGATAAACTAATTTCATAGCATTGATATTCATAAACTGCTATAAAGAAAAACCCCTTATTTTATGTCTACACTTTAATTTAAATTTTTGATACCACATTTGCATACACTAGTATATTAAAATACCTTGTTATTTTCATGAAGTGTTGTATGTAGTTTTTTTTGGTTATTTTTTATATCCCATTATTATTTCTACCATATGAATCAAAGGTATTGGTGCACTTACATTTTAATAAGAATTTATTATAATTTCATTCCCTATAGTAAATCCTTAACATAGAAAACCTATATGATGAGTGAAAAATATGTCATTTAGATGTAAACTTTAATTTAAAAGAATTAATACATATCAACCCTCATACCCTTTTCACATGCTATTTAATAGTGAACCCCAATAATAATAAATATCTTAATTATAGGATGCATATTTATCTCAATTCTAACATAAGGATTCTGGTGATAAGTAGTGATTCATCTATAAAGAGTTATGGTATTCTAAAATAGTGTCAGATAACCAAATTAGCAAAATTGTGTAAGATTGTATAATATCTACATCGCCTTTGTGTGACTATTATTTCCTTTTATATTTCCATTAGATTTGGCATAAACCAAGAACCCCCTAGATTATGAGTCTTTGACATAATGTAAGACTATGTGGTCTATAGAAATAATTTTTTGATCTTGGTAATATATAGGCATGATGAAATAAATGTCCTTTTATTGACACATGGAATATGATTTTTAGAGGAATTAGAGCAACACTTCTAAAATCCCCACCCCCCTTTTTAAATGCTTACTGTAGACACCTAAAATTGTCCTAGGCTAATTAAATAAATATTTTATTTATTTAATTATTTTATCCTAAGCCTTCTATTAATTAAATAGGTTTTTTACGTATTTAATTAATTCATTAGCTTTTTCCCTCCATGACACTTGTCATTTATCTTTTCATTTAGCTTAACTACCCCCTTCATATTTTATTTTTTCCTCTACTTACCCTTTAATCCTAGCCAACCATTATATTTTCACCTCTTAATCCTATCCCTCAATTTTCTAAGGTGTCTTATATATAAAGGGATTCCTTCATCCTTTTACAACCCTAACACTTTATGTAATCAAGTGATCAAGCAATAAAGCAACCTCACAACCACAATCTGTTATTTGTGGAGCTCTTGTGCATAGTACAAAATCCAAGGGCAAATATATTAAACAAGATAAATGAAGATAGAAAACAATGGAGATCAAACCCTACTAAGCATGTGAATGGTATAATCTTTCTATTTTGTTGTGACTTGCATGTTTTAGGTTCTTCATTAGTGTATGGTGGATTCTTAATTGTAGAACTAGGGCCTTATGTGGTTGGATCTTTTATGATTTTACAATAGTTTAATCTTCCAAATTTTATTGTATACACTTACTAATCTTGAATACCTACTTATATTGAATGTTCATTAAATTATCTCAATTCCATCATAATACAAGAGAGATACATTGACTCATTTTTTTATAAGTGAAAAAGTACTAAAATGCATGCACATGATAAGTTATTTCTTCGGAGGTTAATCCCATAGGAATATAGAAAATTTGTTAATTCCTATCAAATTTTTTTTTATCATGAGAATATTTCATACACATTTTTAATAATTATTGTTATATTGTCAGTTGAATTCATTTAACGTGCATTAGTTCCTCATTCAATATGTTGGCTCTAAAAGCTACAATTATGTTTCCCTAGAGAAGGCACTCAATTCAAAAGAGTAACAAGACTATAATAGTAAAGAGGCAAGACTCATAAAATGAAATTCTCATTGATAAGAGAGGTAATCTCCTTTTCTTCTTTAGGCTTTGTGAGAACTATAAGTATTTTTCTTTTGATATGAAATTGAGATAGTTAATGTAAAATGAGAAAATAAACTAAGTCTTTAACTAACTCCATCCAATTGGTAAACATGAGTAGACCTTTGTAACTATATTGTATGAAAGCTAAAGATGAGTATACACATGAAACTATAGTTCTAGACATTGGTATATCACCATCTACAAGTTTCTTAGCTCTGGATACATATACGCATGTTATAACACCATAACTATCATCATCCAATTTTTTGTCAAATTTTAGTTCGTTTATGTAACATAAATTATCAGAACGTCTTATAATATTAAAATAATTCCTATATGAACAACCCTATAAATATATTTTAATCATGGGTTCATAAAGATTTTAAAAAGTCATAAAACTGCACATCCATATGGGTTTGACATAAGCTAATAGTTAGATATAAATTTATTTCATGAATAATTTCAGTGTGGTAGGCAATGAAAATATTACGTAAAATTGAGTCAAACACTAATCCTAAATTCGAAAAATGTTCAAGATAAAATATAAGAACAATAAATCATAAGTTAATATTTGTGATCTTCATAAAACGCATCATTATATGTAATAAAAAAATATATGTAGAAAAACCTATTTCAATTAAAATAAATAAAAAGTTGAACTTCATATTGCATAAGATATTCTACAAAAATTATACTGAAATATAATTTTAAAACTCCTACTTGGACTATCTAACCATTACAATACTATCCTTGCAAGTTTGGCCTCAAAGTTAAGTATTCATTCATATCATCCAAATACACCTTAGTAATCATGGATAGATTCATGTAATGATGAGGCTTTTCTAATTTGAAACCTTCACTAAACTTGTAGGATCTATTGGAAAAATAAAGTTGACATTCAACCAGTTTGATTGATACCCTATAATTTTCAACTAATAAAGGAAAACCATGCGAAAATGAATAGCTTAAAAGTAGCTATCCCAAAACTTTAATACATATCATTTATATTTATTTATAATATTACATCTTAGTCAAGCAACCTAGGTAGAGTCAACTGAGTGATTTAGATGTTTGTAGGTCAACCATATTAGTTGCATCTAATTTGTATAACTTTTCACTAGAATTCATATTGCTTCCATTAGCATGCATGTAGTTTTTATATGAATCCATGTCCTTGAAGGATCCCATGGTAGATGTTTAAATTCAAGAATATTCACATGTCAAAACACATCTAATAAAGCATAGACTATTTATAATTAAATAAAGTACAATTTTTTGGGGGGAAATGGATGGTAGAGTAGTGAAGCTAGGAACTGTGGACATAATTTTTAAAAAAATTAAAAAATTGTTTGAAATGTTTGAATCTATATGAGATGAAATGGAAGAATATAGGGTTGGTATGTGATTTACACATAGTAGGAGAATGAGTACTAATCATAAGAGGAAGTGGAGATTGGAGTTAATGATAAATTCATAATAAATTTTCCATTGCCCGAAATATCTAGGATTATAAAGTATTTTACAAATAGGTAAATATAGTTTAGAATTACTATTGATGATGGATAAGTTCAACTAGGTTACAAGTATTAAATATAACAACATGTTTATGGGAAAGGTCCATGGGATTGCTAAGAAAAAGAATATCGTTGTTAAGTAGTAGAGAATTAAAGAGAAAGTATGATTATGGAGATATAAAATATATTAAATAAATAGAATGGATGGTAGAAAGTAGATTACATTAATTAATTTATAACATTTGCTTGATTGAATAAGAAGTATAGTAGTTCACAAAAGACAAATGAGGAAAAAAATTGAGGTCCAAAAGAAAATTTTGAAACTCCTTGACTATGTGGAAACTTTGCACCTCTACTTGGGCCATTTTATTTATCCAAGAGTCCCAAAGTCAAATACTTTTTACACATAATCATAAAAAATAAATACAAAGATGGGTTGAATACATAAATATATAATAGAAAATTAATAATTGAATTCATTCAGTTAAATATTAGATTGGTCATTTATGACATTATATCAAAAAGAAAAGTTAACAATGAGGAACAAAATAAAAGTTTAAAATTACACTAAATTAGGTGCCTCTTGTATGGAAAAATAGAATCCATAATACTCATCAAAATATAAATGAAATGACTAGAGGTGAGAGGAAGGAGGGGACATAAAACACAAAATGGACACTTATATCTAAAAATGATCAAATGAAATGATAAAAAAGATTAAAAATAGGATAAACATTATAGCTAATAAGCATGATTTCCTTAAAGATGTTTGAATATGTATGACATGCAAGTAAATTTGGGAAAACATGTTACAATTAAGAATTTCAA
Organism: Cryptomeria japonica; assembly: GCF_030272615.1. NCBI lineage: Eukaryota > Viridiplantae > Streptophyta > Pinopsida > Cupressales > Cupressaceae > Cryptomeria > Cryptomeria japonica. The sequence goes on along the minus strand of NC_081408.1, from coordinate 155,886,471 downwards.
AAAAAAATCCATAAAACATGACCATTTGTTAGTAGGAATAAGGAAGCCACATTGAATTCCAAAAATCATGTTGCATCCTACCTCATTTATTTATATTAAGGTGTCTCAACCTTTGCATGTCCTAACATTGGTATTTAATTTTATTAGTTTAATATTTGATTTAATTTATGAGCCTACAAGGACAATTTTTTTTGCACATGTTATTTTATCATGTAGTGAGAGTTGGCATATTGACTTATCATCCTACTGGGAAGGTGACATGGATTATTTTGTCATTACATGAAAGTAGGCATACCACTTAGATGACCTTGGAATTTTGTGGAGGTGGATGAAAAGTGTCATGTAATAACAAAAATATCAAAATATTCTACGACACGGGTCTACCTATAATAGATTATGACAACTTATGTCATCTTTATGACACATTATATGATAAAATGGACAAGTGTCAAGAGATACCTTTTACATGAATAAGGTAGGCACGCTAATTGGGCTATGATAAGTGATAAGAGAATACACTATTTATGGTCATTTATGATCTATTATCTTCTAATTATAAAGAGTTGTAATTTATTACAATATTTCTTACAAATTTGTATGACAATTGTAACATTTGTAAGAGCATTTGTCATACCTCATGATAGTAAATTTTGGGCACCCAACTTAAGAGGTTTCAATGAAGATTCATTTGGAGATGCACGTGTCATTTACATGCTTTCAGGTGGTTGAAGTATTATACCAAGTGTTTTACATGACCTAATTTGGTATCTTTATCTAGAAGCCACTTCTTGAGTTATATTTCTCTACATAAGATGGTCATGGAGAAAATTATGTATGATGTATTATGCAGTTGAAGTTTCATGTTGTCAGAATTAATCCAAATTGTGCATTGTCAGTTGTAGAATTTTATTGAAGAAGTAGTGTGTTGCTATTGTATCATAACTGTTACATGAGTAATACAAATTTTTATGCTTTTGGAGAGTTTTTTTTTTGTCCTAAAAGCCCCATGATATATCTTGTTTTCATTTTTGTATATCTTTATTAATGTTCATTATCTCTTCCTAAACATTTTTCTATTTCTATAGTAGTTAAAATTTATAGGAAACTTGTATTATCTCTTGCACCAGATTAATGTTAGGAAGTCTTTTTTGCATTCCTTTCAATATAAAGGCAATGAAGCACAAGAATTATAACATAACATATAGAATATGGGTAGTATGTTTGGGTGATATCCCATCTTACAGCTATAAATATATTACAAGATGCATTCACTAGTAGTAATGTGAGCATAGGGAGATATACTAGAGGAAGAAGAAAAGATAGAATATATATAAAATGAGGGACACAATATAAATCCATAAGGAGATATAAGGGTGTAAATGATATATTATATGAGTGCAATCAGTATAATCTTTTTTGGGTCTCATTCTTATGTGTTATATATGTTCTCTATATTTTGTTAACTAAGTAATCAATCATCTAAGTTGAATTCCCTACCTTCAATAATAGGTTTGAGTTTGAGGTCTAAGAATACAACTATAGCAACTCATTGGGACTAAAAATTCTAGTCTATGTGTCTATGTTCTCAGATTTCTTTCTAAGATCGATTCTATTATCGAAACCCTACTTAAGTCTTGTTGATGATAATAGGGAATTTTTTCCAAATTCAAATCACATGTCGGATAAAAGAGATGAAAGAATAATAAAAAAGACATGAAACTTTGCATGACTATATTTTTTATATTTCCCTTGTGAGAGGGGGTTAGGAACCAAGGGATTGGGGAATGGAAAGGGGGAAGAAGCTTAAAAGGGACTCGTGAAGAGATGTGATGAGTAAAAAAAGTTATTGGATAACTACCATGTGAGGTTATAAAGGATAAATAGAAATTCGAAAAAAAAAAACACCCATAAAAATAGGAGACAACATGCACACAAGAGAAATTGGGGAGGAAATTGAGTCTGGAAGATAAGTGACAATGGCTAGCATAATCAAAGAAGAAAGAATACAAAAAAATCATGGAAAGAGAAGAGATAAACCAAAGGAGAATGGATAATATGATAAAAATGAGGTTTGAGAATGCTAACGGAAGTGTTGGTGAGTGTACCAATGTGGGTCTTGCTAGAAGGAAGAAGCAAGATAAGAAAGAAAGGGAATAAAATATTGTAAAGAGTTTAATTTTATGTCAAAGAGATCACAACAACCATTGAATAAGCTAGAAAATATTATAATGAATATGAAAACTCTAAGAGAATAATGTTAGGTGAAAATAGTAGTGTGGAGATGCTTACCCTAACCTATTCTCTTATTAATCCTAAGAATAAAATGGGCTATAGTCCTTTGTGATAGTAAAACTAGATTAAATATTCATTTAACTTTTGTAAAATGATAAAGGTCTTACCTTTAAATGATGTATATTTGGAGAAATTAGTTAACAAAAGTATAAGATATTTAATAAACTAGGAAATAGATAAAAGAAGAGGCATGTTAACTTTGGGTGAAGAATTAAATTTATTAGCAAATCAAATTTCAGTTACAAATAAAAGAATGAAACATTTCTTAGAAGAGTCACAACCCCTTAACTGAAATCCATCCACAACCATATAAAAGTAGGAGAATGTCAAATGAATAAATACCATTCAAAAAGGAAGAAGAAAGGAAAAAAGAAAAGATAACACAATAGAATTCTCGGGAGGAAATATTGGGAACCATGTTATTTGATGTTAAGTTAGAATGAGATAAGAGAAGAGAAGAGAAGCACCGAAAAAATCAAATTAGTAAGAAGAAAAATTAGTCACAACCACAAATGTAAAGATCCATATCAAATAAGAAACCTACAAAGGATAAAAGCTTTTAATCATGAATCTAATGTTTGGAAAAGACAATGCTAAGGCTTTTATGAGAGAAGAGGTATAAAAGAAGAGAGATATAGACTGTTAGATTTTGTATACTCTTTGAGGAAAGATGAATTATAGTATTATATTAAAAACTTTTGTAACCATAAAAGTACCTAGGACAAAGTCTAGGATAATTTCCTAATTAATTTTTACACTCTAGCCATTATTACTAATAGTGTAAGTGTGATGAGAGAATAAGTGCTAAAGTAAAATTAGTTTGTTAAAGCATATGAAAAACTACATCAAAGAAGTCTACCATAAATTGGAAGAACCCTTAATAGAAAAAATGAAGATTGAATGGCTTACTTACAAATTACAAAAGGATATCAAGGTTGGATTGGATAGAAGAGTTTTTGAATCCTACACCAACTTAATAAAAATGGCCTACCTAATTGAGGCACAACCCTTGTAAAGACCAAAGAGATGAAACAAAAATGCACTTAAGGAACTTCAATTATCACTCTAGTAATTAGCAATACAGAGTGACATATTTTAGTAAAATAGTTCTATCAAAAACCAAAAGAAGTTTGGTGCATGTATTGTTCCTAGGAAGGAAATGTTTAGAATGAATACCCCAAAGCAAATAAATGAAGAAATTGTTTTACATTATTTTCAGAGATCAAGTCTAGTAAAAATAATTCAACTTACTATACTATATGTCAAGAGTCTACAGGAAACCCACTTGATAGAGGATTTTCTAAACCAGAATGAAAGGAATTACTGCCCTCGTGAATGTCACAAACACAATTGTATTACAGATGAAATAAATGATGGAGGATAAATGCAACCCCCTAGAAAGACAATAGGAATTCTTGTGCCATGCAAAAAAATCATACCAAGAACAGATGGAGGATAGAAAACAATCTAATTACAAAGGATGAAGATGGTAAGGAAGAAATACCAAACGGATAAATGACACCACATTCTTCAACTACAGTAAAATGGACCACTACGTAGCTGAATGTCGGGGACTAGAAAAGAAGAATAAATGTCCCTTTTATGAAGATGAAAATAATGAATTATTTAAATGTGAGCAAGCTAGTAAATTCTTTGAAAACACTAGAAAAACATCAAAGAAGGATGAATCCCATATTAGAGCTTTAGTATTCATCGAATTAAATTGGGTGTTTACAACCCATTCCCTTGTCTTCACTTTGACTCTTGAAAGTCATTAATAAAAAAATATTCAGCAATTCCCTTAAGTCCTAGCCAATCATGTTACTGAAGCCCTAACACGTCCCAAAGTGCCTTCATAATGCATGATTGGCAAAATCAATGATTATTGTTTGTTAATAATTTACATACATAGCTTGATATGCCTTCACTTAGATGTAGACACATGATTAAAGAATAACAATACATGTGTTGAATAGAATCTCAACCAATGATGCCACACAACCTTAAAGATTAGAAGATAATTAATTCATCCAATAGACCAATGTAAAAGTATATTGAATTATGTGGACCAATGAATGAACAACATGCCATTGATCTAAATGATACCATGTGCAATCATTACCATGTGATAAGTGAGAAACAAGGGCCCACTATCGCTACCTCAACTAGTTGAAGTTAACCTTGCAATCCATTTGGCTTAAAATAGTGAATCTTTGGCAACCCATACACAATCTTAAATACAATCAAATGCTTAACATAATAAAACATTAAATTATATCACAACAACAAAAAAAATTAAAATACCAAAATAATATACTCAAATAATACATTAAAATATGTATATTTTATTTTATTTTATTAAGAAAAGTGAAAAGAAATATTACATTAAATTAATAGTCCAAATATTGTCAAGTAGAGCATAAAGAAAACAATCCATAATCAAAATAGAAGCAAACAACTTGTAGCCAATAACCATAATAGGAAGCATGGTCTTAATGTCATGAACATTACATGAAATTACAAATGGCATGACCAATAACATAAATTATAAAATTACAATAATTAGTAACGCAAGAATAAAACAACAATAAAATTGAAGCAACTGGACAAAAGAAAGAGGAGCATTCAATTTTTCAAGAGAGGCCTTAGTCTTTGAGCAATATAAAACTTTTTATTTTTAAACAATTGGCTCACTTGATGTTTGATATTTATAATTTTGAATTCCATCATTAAGTTCTTTCTAAAATCCACCTATAGTTCAGAGAAAGGAGAATAAATATAATAAAATATGTCAGAGTAAAGCTTTATAACTAAAAAAATAATAAAACTTAAATATAAAATAGACTTTTCTCCTATTCAATCACTAACATTTTTTATCTTTTAAATAGAAGCGTTAGTCCTTGAGTAGTAAAAAACTTCTAATGTCTAAGAAGATGGTTTACTTGTTGTTTGATACTTAGAATTTTAAAGCTCATCTTTAAGTTCTTCCTAGAACCCACCTATAGTTGAGAGAAAAGATAAGCAAGATATAAAATATGTCGAAGTAAAGCTTTAGAACTAAATAAATAGACTTTTATCCTATTCAATAACTAACATTTTTTATGTTTGAAAATAAATTCACTCAAGACTTTTTAGTCATCTTCTTTACATATGATATAAAATTAAAAATTATGTATACTGAATTTCTACCTATTTGAAAACCTTAGCAAAGCCAACCTATAACCCTAGATTGACAAATTAATATAGTAAACAATCAATAGAGAAACTAAAACACATTAAAATAACAATGAAATAACAAATGTATACCATCTTTTGCCTAAGAAGCTTGTCTCTATTGTTCTCCTATCCTCCATGATCTTCTATTTGATAGTGTTTTCTCTTGGATTTGTGTTGTCATTGTACAAGAGCTCGAAGAGGAATGCATGTGGTTGTGATGGTGTAAGGCTATTATTGTGATGATGTATGGTCTAGATTGATTTTGGCAAAGTGTGGGTATGCTCAAGCTATATGTCTTGTAGTATGAGAGGAGGAACCCCCTTTTATAGAGATTATCCTAAAAATGGAGTGTTTAGATTAAGAGGTGAAAGATATAACACAAGAGTGAATGGGATTTAGAGGATAAATTTGAAATGGACGGATGAGACTAAGTAGTGGGTTAAATTTGGAGCAAAAAGAAAATGAATGAAGAGACAATTGAGACTTGTCAACTACTAATGATTTTATATTATGATCCATATGAACAAGTTGGAAGGCTAGAATTAATAAAGGAAAAAGATAAGTGGATTGCTTAAATAAATAGAAGTATTTATTTAATTAATAGAGGAAAAGGGGCTAGATAACACTAGTACATTTAGGGCTAATTTTCAACGACCAATCGTAAGAATTATGACTACTTTTTGTCAGACTGCCAACAAATGAAGCCCTCTAATGTAGTGAGTTAAAACATAACCAATATAACAAGGAATAATCAGAAATAAAAACAAGTCTAAATCAAATTTTCTTCATTATTCTTCTACAAATTCAACCATCCTCCATTACAATGAAAAATTCCCTATTTAAACAATCACCAAAAATTTCCTTTTTGGGTAGATTTTTACAAAATCTAAAAATTGCCATTTAAGGAAATTTTCAAATCTATCCCAAAAATCATGAAATCTTCTATAAATATAAAAAAAATTCCTACGACACAAAAAATAACTTTCTAATCTCAAAAATATTATGAGCTCAAAATTAACTAAAAAAACCAACTTTCTAAAAAACTGGAAAAAAGAGTAAAAGTCAATTTTGAGGCCTTAGATGAAGGAATCCGGCCTTGAAAATGTGACGTTTTGGGAGCCCTACCAAATTTGGTTCTATTAGCAATCCAATCAATTCCTCAAGATCTACGTCCACATAAAATTTCAGCCTAATCGAGTCAAAAGTTATGACCCCGCGAAGTCCCTACATCACCCTCGAAAACTTGTCGTCGGACTTCCCGACGATGCCATTGAACGTCGGAGTTACGAAAACACCGTGAAATTTGCTGATGATGTCCACGATCTCTCTTTCGATCAAATATGTCGTCAGACATACAACATCCTTGTCGGATGTTTGTTTAGTTGGCGTCAAAATTTCGACGGTAGCCAGAAACTTTGCACCAACGAGAATTATGTTGGTCCGATAGTTTTGTCATTGGTCCAGTAATATGCATCGACAATCATCTGACAAGGAAGTGTCGTCAAACATACAACATCTTTGTCAGATGTTAGTTTAGTTGGCATCAAAATTGTGACGGCAACCAAAAAATTTGCACTGATGAGAATGTTGATGGTCCAACAATTTCATCGTCGGTGCAAAGTTTAGTTTCCATCGCAATTCTGATGGCTATTTATTTTTTAAAAAAAATTGATTATTATCTAGACGTAAAGTAGACCTCATTGATATATACAATGAATGGTATTCTATCCCCATCAGCTACCAATAGGGGGCATAGGTTTCAAGCTAATATGAGGTGCACTGGTTTCAAGCTAATATGAGGAGCACCATGGTTGAGATGGTCCAACTCCTAAGAGGACTGTATCAACCATTTAGTACTAGTAAACCTATTAAAAATGGTGGTGATAGGCAATTATCTAACCCAAATAGAAGAGACTTTAAAGCCAATTTTCTGGAAAAGGAAGGGACAACACCAATGGAAGAAGACCAACCCAATCAAGGAGATGAGATGACTTTATCTGCTTTATCTAAGTTATTTGTTCTTGTTCTTCTTTGTTCTTTTCATAAGTTAGTTGTATGAGTCACATTTGGTTTGCAATGACTTTATCTACTTGAAACCTACTTTGGATGTTTTTCTTAAGCTTGTAGCCTTTGACTCCCTTGCATGTTTTCAACATTTACCCCCATTAGGTTTCCATTTTAGGTTATCAACCTAATGGGAATGGTACAATTCTATCTTAGTAGAAAAATCTATTTTCCTTCAACATATTCTCCCCAAGTTTGGTATCTAGCTCGAATTACCATTTATCATATTCTATTAAAACTCTAGTACCATAAAAATTTCATAGCACCAATCACATAGAGGTTCATATTCACTAGAATCAAGAGCTTATTCATAGACCAATTTTTCATATCCAACACCTCCTAAATTCCAAATAGATGTCAACACCTTCACAAAACACTTCACAATAAGTTTAAGATATACTTAGCCCTTCATTTCTCTCTCCTTGGGTGGTTTTTTTTCCATTATTTATGGGTTGGGTTTTATCTCTCTTTTTGAAGGGGTTTCTTATCTTGAATCATTTCTATGCTAAGCTCACTCTCTCTTTCTCACATTATATTTGTGGTGAAGGATTGAGGGTCTAATATCTCAATATATCAAACATTTAAGGACAACAAAATTGAATATACACCATGTTCAATGAATAGAGATTAATTCACCTTGTGTTTGGTGATAGAGAGATGTGTGGGGGCCCTGTGCATCTAATCAACAAGGTTGGAGATAATATTGTAAAGGAATAACACAAGCACTATTGGTTGTCCTAGAAGGATGGACTGTGAAAAATTGAAATTACTAGTGTCATTGTTGTAAAACAGAGTCTTGTTGGAGGGTTTGGGAGGTTGGAAGTCCAAGAGACTAGTCCTAGTTCTTGAGTAGGTTTTGCAAGTCAGTTTCAAGGGATCTTTTTAAAGGAATAGATGTATTTATTTGGCCTTTGGCCATCAATGTTGATGGTCCTAATTGCAAAGGACTAGTAACCATCAATGATAGTATGTGTGAAATTGTTGAGATCAACTAATTTGCACTTGTTATGATGTCACAAGCCTAAAACTAGTTTACCATGATGTTTATATTTCCTTGTAATGTTGGATCAAGCCTTGAAAGGGTGATCAAAGTCTAGTGGCCAATAGGTGTGTCCAAGGGTACCCATAAAGGATGGGATATGAAACCATTGTCATTGTGAATTGAAATAATTGTGAATTTTTAATTTGTGAATTCTTATGTTATGGATCTGTTGATTATTGTTAACAAAGTAGTTTACACAATTGAGGAAGGATATGCATAAACTCCTTTAGTGAAAGCATCCATTAAAACTCATATCTATTGTCACCTAATGAAATGTTACAATTGCAAGATAAGCATAGGTTGGGTTTGTTAAAAAGGCTTTAGAATCTTTCAAGAAAATGTGATTGGCATGGTGAAACCCTTGTGAGAAAAAAGCCACACCAAAGAGAACAATGCTTGTGTTATACCTTCAAATGGGTTACAAGAATACTTCTCTCTAAATTCCTCTAGCACTTTATTACCACTACAACCTACAAAACAACTTGTCTAACCTCCTAGACCAAGCTCCAATTCACAAAATAAATAAAGGTGAAAACATGGGATGGTTTTGCAAAACATTATACAAATCCAATTTCACATCTCACCAATTCAAAAGGTATGCATTTTGATTTCACAGTATAGAATGGTTTCTCAACTTGTCTATTATGTTTGTCACTTCAAGATCAGCCAATGGGGAGATTGTTAAATTTATTTGTTGAAGGGTTTGGGGGAACTCTATGAATCACTGAACACTTTCTTATCAATAATAAGATTTGCGGTATTTTTTTATTTATTGAGAGGTAGAAATCTTTATATCTTCTCTCATTAAAGACTTACAAAAAAAATTTGTTTTTGCTAATTCACATGGTTTGATGCTAAAATGGTAAAAATTTGAAATTTTAGTTTTTTTTTTTGTTATTTCATGTAAATAAGGCCATTTGAGGCCATTATGATGTATTTGGGCCTAATTGGGAAAGTTTGAGGTCCATTGGGCAAAAATTGTAAAAAGTATAAAAAGTTGTCATTATTGTCATGACAACTTTTTAAAATTTGGTTGGGAGGTTGGTTTTTGGTGGTTTGAGATTGTAACCCACTTGGATGGGCATAAATAGGCCTTTGTCACACCACCCAAGTTTTTCTTGTTGAATTTTGAAAGTTTTACTAAATGAAGTTGAAGATTTTTATTCATACAAAAACGTTTCAGTTTGACTCTCATTATTTTTAATTGTGAAATTCATCATATTTTCATTAGAAGTAGATTGGATATGGTAGAGAAGTTAATTACCTTCATTTCATATTTTGTAGCATTGACATCCATTTAAATTTGAAGAAGATATCACTATTTTTCCAAAAACTATCAAAACACTCACTAGGGTTTCCAATGAGTGGGAAAAAAATATATTTTTGGCCTTTTCATCATTAAAAACTCACACCACTAGTTGGAAAGGATCTTTTAAATACGTATTTTCATTTATTTTTCTTGCAGATCTCCAAAACCTCTGAGACACATGCTAGATTTGATTGATTGGTTTGATATTCTTCATATATCAGACCTTTGGGATATAAGCATAGAGAAAGTGGAATATAAGATAGGTGAGAGTGAAGTGCCTTGGATGGAATGTTGTAAGAGATGTGTGGGACACCTGCACACCTCATAGAAGCATTTAGAAGCCATAAAAAAGTGCCATAGACCAAATATTAATGACTACCTTAAGGGTACCAATTGTGACAATCACAATTTTACCAGTGATACTGCCTACTCAAACAAGTTGTGTTTGGAGACCCCAGGTGTAGATATGCAATGGTAATGAAATGTACTAACAGTAGCCCTTACACTAGTATGCACAAAACTTGGTATCACAACGGTGTTGGTGTTGCCTTGGGTCGATGGTGGTTGACTGTTACAATTAGGACAATGATCTCAAACACAATTTACGGTGTTTATAACTCTAATGTCCCAATCTACTTGTATATATTTTCAAAACACAATGAATAACCCAACCATAGCTATTAATAAGATTTCCCCATAAAATGCATGCAAAACGTATCATCATTGATAGGATAACTCACTTGCATTTAGTAAGAGACCTCAATAAGTGGAGTTTCATGCTGAAAAGAGGACTTGCAATCAAGATATTGAAATCAACGAGACATTATGTATTCAAAAATCCACAAGGAAGATCTAATATTTATGAATGAAATTGCAACATAAAATGTACATATGCACTCAATATACCTCTTTGCTTGTTTATTAAGAATGTTGCTAGGAATTAATAGGTGAATGATATCATGGTGTAGCGTCCTAAAATTGCGACACTTGCAATTTCGACTGCATTTCGGTCTTCACGATGGTGACGCAACACGCAACCTGAATGGAGACCCCGAAACCTGATTACGACACCAAAAACTGCATTTTTCAAGCACCCTGGCCTGAACCTCCTTGCACCCTGCTGTCCCGGGAGGTGGGACCAGAGCGCCCAGCGCCCTGGTCCTTCAGGACTAGGGCGCCCAGTGCCCTGGTCCCCAAGACCATGGTGCCCAGCGCCCTGGTCCCTGGGTCCTATTTTGGGCCCGGTTTCCTAAGGGGTCTCGGGTCTTTTTGTTTGCAAATTGGAAATTAAACTTTCCTGGTTGGCCTAAGGTCGGGAAAATCAGTCTATCATCCCTAAATGACAAGTATATAAACTACATTTTTCTCTCTCATTTGGCATGAGAAGAGGATATGTATACAAGCGTGGAAACTATACTCAAACATTCAAGCATTCAAACATTCAAGCATTCCTTCTAAGTCTCCATTCAAGGCTAAGTGTTGCATTCAAGACAAGGATTCAACCATTGAAGAGGAGATCACATACAACATACTACAACAACATACAACATCTATACCTTCGCACATAAGGATACAAACATCCTTAGAACAAGGTATTAGTACTTGTTTTACAGTCATTTACATTTACAGCACTTGCTCATTTCTTGGTTAATTCCAAAACCGGGGTTTGACCTAAAGGCAAACCTCTAATCCCTAACCCCCCAATCGTCTTCACTTTTCTGTGTGTAGGTTGCAGGTACGCGACTGAAATTGAAGATCTGGAATCCTTGTGCAGAGACGAACAGATCCCCCTTCGTTTCACGGATTTTTCGGAGGACCATGGCACCGAGCGCCATCGTCCCAGCAACTTTTGCTCAAATTTGCAGGACAGCGCCGTATTGACATTTTACTGCTAATTCCAAGTCCGTAGCTTCATACTGTATCCCTATCTCAGTTTATAAGCGAATCTTTGTCATTTTCTATGCATTCCTAGCTTAATTCTTCTATGCACATTCTTTACAAAAGAGGGTAGCCTTGCTGTCTTAACCCTTGAAACTCATTTAGCATCCAATCTTGCATTGTGTGGGATTGGATCTTGTGGGTTTCAACCCCTCTTTTGAATGTAAAGTCTCTCCCCTAAGTGAAAACCATCAACCCTAGCGAACCTCCCTTCTCTCTCCTCGGAGTTGGAAGAGGGGAGAGCAACTAGGGTTCGATCGCGATTTTCCGCTTTACACATGGCAACATAAAATGTATATATGCACTCAACATACCTCTTTTCTTGTTTATTTGAGAATGTTGCTAGGAATTAATAGGTGAATAATACATTGATCTACACATGAATCATGTGTACTTTCCTGATACTTTCATCCCTTGGTCAAGGCCGCGTACCCCCTAACACTTGAAGATTGTTTCCACCCTCTTGATTACTTCAAGTCCATGCTCAAATCACACTAAATCACAATAGTTAGTACAAAATAGTGACCATAGCCAAGGAAGCCCAAATTTAGTCACACTCAACATAATAAGAAATAACTAAATCATTTAGACCGTTATTCATAACATAACCTCTTTTCACATCATGGGAGGCCAAAATTACAAGGTTCATGCTTCTTCGAAGCAGCCATTGTTCAGAGCCACCAAACTATCAACAAGAGTAGAAGCTATTAGCCTCATACAATTTTAGGACATATAAAGAGTCACCTTAAAAAACCCACACTAATTGCAAAAGATCAAAAGCTTTCCTAGAACAAAAGTACAATATAACATAAGGATGGCGATAGACTATCAAATAGAAGAATGATCTCCTTATCCTTAACTACTCCCAAAATATTAATTGCCAAATAGAAAATATATATTAAAAAGCATTTAACATATAAAATATAATGTTGTTATTCTTTTCCTCTGTCAATTTTGTTCCGTCAAATCTTTTATCTAATACTCTTTTAAAAATAGTGAACCTTACCAACATTAGAAATGAGGGGGATGTTGATTTTAAATTTTAAAATAAAAGTGGTGAGTATGATCAATGATGCTAAGGTTCTATTCATATTGTGTAACAAGGCACAATAGGTAGGGATAGGAAATATTGACTTGATACTCTTCAATTTCATATGGTAGTTTAATATATATTGTGGACTTTTTTAGACCGTACATCTTAATATATATTGTATTAAATGTCTCTTTGTGGGACTACGTGCCCACCATCCATCCTCTCTTTTATACATGACAATACATTTCTTTTCATTAACCAAAGGTGGACAAAAATATTTCACTGAAAGGATATCTTAACCGATTCTTGTTGAATCATAAGCAAGAAAAAAAAAAAGGAAAATTGTCAAAATATAATCTTCACAATTCTGTCATCACGAGTGCAAACATTCCAGTGAGGAGGACAAAGATGAATAGTGTGATGAGGATTAGAGCCATCCAATCTAGGAGGCATAATATGAGACTCTTTCTGAACCAATGCTAAGGGCTATTATGATTTGGATCTTCTCTTATATCCTCACATTTTGTTGTCACATAAGGAGGTAGAAGAGGTAGATTCAAAGTCTTAAAATGAGGTCAATATATATATGGATGGTAATATATGAAAGGATATATGAAAAATATATGAAGTCCGTGGTAGAAGAGAATAATTACTTCACACTAAGTAAAGTTATGGAGGTATTTGCCATGGATGTAAAGTGGGGAGTGTAAAGGAGTCTTTGGATTCATGAAGAACATTAAGGAGAAAAGGTTAGTTATATCAACGAAAAATAAAGAAAAAGGGGAGTGATAAAGAAGGGAGGAAGAAAATAGGGAAGAAAGTGAGGAAATAAAGAGGGAGATCTAATTTATTTTGGTATGTAGCCTCTACTACTCTTTTTCTTGTTGAATGATTTTGTAATATTTTGGGAAGAGTGCAAGCCATGAAGTAGTGCTCATAAGGCATGAAGGAGATATTGTAAATCACAAACCATACATATGAATACATGCAAGGCATGAATCATACATGTAAACCATGAAGTAATACATAAATACACATAAGGTACAAGCATATATGAGAAAGGTTCTCATGGAGTGGACATGCTGAAGACACATTGTTCATGAAGCATACAAGAGAGAGGTATTCATGAAATAGACATCCGAAAACATCTCATTCATGTAGTAACAAAATTCTAAGAAAATGACAAGTAATAAAAAAACTTACAAGGATGAGGCATATTCATAACTTTTACAGTCCCACCATGGATATCAACACTAGAAGCAACTCATACTATTAGTGTACATACAAGAAAATATGGGAGTTCATTATACCTAGCAACTTGTAGTGTTGTTGTTTGTGCTAGCTCTGTTGGACCCTGCAATTAAGATTCAATATACATTATTCAATAAGATTAACTGTGCAACATAATGAAATATTGAAAAGTGTATTATCTTATTGAGCTTTGCTTGGTTTTGAGAATAGTTTAATATTCTCTACTTAACAGGGCCAACCACGTGAAGGTGAAAGCTCATTTGGCCCCTCCCCCCCCCCCTAACATCACTCTATTCCCCATTAACATCTTATAACATTCATTCATTCATTCTTTCTTTCTACCATTAATAAAATATAACATTCATTCATTAATATCACATAATGTTCATTAACACATAACATTGATTACCATTAATTAACATGCAACATTCATCAACATTAATTAACACATATCATTCATAACCATTCATTAGCATATAACTACATTCATTAACACATAAAAATCAGTCATTATCAAATAAGGTAGAATACAATCATTTGTTTTTTTCTTTTTTCTTTGAATCTATGAAAAGACTAAGTTGAACATCAGTTTCTTCATAATTTCCCCCCTCTGCAATTGTTCCACCCTCTGCTCGTGATCTCGATGTATGCCTAGTCCTATACTGAGGATGACGACATTGAAGCGAAGGGGGGTTCTCTGCAATAACAAATAAATGGGTTAAATTCATTTTTTTTAAAATTATTATTACAAGTATTTCATTAATCTAGAGAACATAATTGTTTCTCTCTTTATCTAATGGGGCTACATCATTTTGTCTAGCCTCAACCTCAACATGTTGAACACCCTCTAGATCATCTGGAGTTGAAATACTAAAGGTTACATTAATGTTGAACACCAATTGCAATTATATTTGTTTAAAGGAATAATAGTGGTCCTCTTACTTGATTGGGAAACATCACGTTCCTGATGTTGTGTACCTAGATCATGCTCCACTTGGTCACCACCGACTAAATGCTCTAAAATATTAACGAAAAAGGTTACATTAATTACTACTCTAATTAGAAATTAAGATGTTTAATTGTATTAATAAATACATAAATAAATTTGAATAACAAATGAATACCTCCACTACTGGGATGCACATCCAGACCTTCATGTGTAGGTGGTGTTTCACAATTAGCAGGTTGCATTCTAATGTCATGCTCATTATTATCATTGCTTGCTTATTTAAAACAAATATAGTCACTTTATGTTGGAACTCAACATCAATTAGATTATTGGTATAGTACTTGATTTGAAACAATTTTCATTTAGCATATTTACTTGTGTGATGGATGCTCCAGAATATTGTGTATGCCCTTTCAATTCTCGTAGCTGATTAGCCACGACTGTATAGCCTTGCTGGTAGGCAATTCTCTTGTCATCTTCTATGGGCGCTCTATTGAATTTAGAGCCCTGCATTTTTACTTGGTATCATGAATTTTTCTTACATTGTTTGATAAAAAATAAAATTGTTTGCAATTTATAAATATTTTGATGCAATATTTCATTTACAAATACTTACAAGTCATTCGTCAAGTTTCATATAACCACCAGAGCCAAGTTTGTGCTCCCCATTCTTTTCTTGTCTTGCCTTGGTTGTCTTTGATGTGTCACTCAGTTTATGAAAAGTTTGAAATATGTTAGATTATATAAATATAAAGATTAATTAATTAGTACATAATTACATTCTTAATAGTATCACGTACCTTCTTTTGGCGTCTGGTGTGTATTTCCCTTTTTCCTTTCAATTCTCTCTTTGGCATCCAAAATCAGGTCCTTCCACTCCCTCTCTGGAATCATGGGGGGATGCTCATACTTTAGGTTCCTCTCTAAATGGGTCCTGCATTGGTCCCTCACATACTTTAGATATGTGCTAGCTTTTTCAAGGAGCTTGGTTTTGTCAAAGGTATCATTTCAAGACCACTCAACCATATGGTTTGTCAATTCATCTTTTAACCTTTTTTCTTGGTCATTCCACCTTTTAAAGAAAAAACAAACCCATGAGATTCAAAAATGAACTGAAGCTACATTTATTATAGTTCAAGAAATGGATCAAAGGAAAACTATTATAGCAATGATATGAAATCAAAATAGTGGATTAGGGTTAGTTCACATATGATGTACCACCTTTTACATATGGTGGACCCAAATATCAGCAATGCAATGTCACTAAGATGTTTATAAAAAATATCATTTCATGCAAAATATTCATGGGATCATTAGTCCAAAATGAGTGATCAAAAAGTAAATTACAATTAGACTATATATAATAATAATTTTAAGTACCTGGAACCTTTTGTATCTTTAAGGGAATCATTTCTTCATTGCTCACCACCAATGTGGCCTGCAACGTTTCCGTACTAGCAATATGAGAAGATCTAGGAAATGATGGTATGTTATTAGCAGTAGTTGCCTCTTGCACATCCTCATGTGCATCTCCTACTGTAGAAGATGAATCCACTATGAAATGCCCCAAAGAAATAACGCTTGAAAGGAAATAATCACATAATAGAAGATAGAGAAAAAGAGGGATCTACCAATAGTGGGTGGACCAATATGGCATGCACTAGAGGATATCTTCATGCTACATGTTGCCAACATTGTAGTTGGCAATACAGGTGGGGCTAACCTTTGATGAGGTGCCAGCAACATTTGCACAAGAACATTGACAACACCTGAAGAGTAAAACATTAAATATATCGAACATTAAATATATGAAAAGTGCAAGAATTGTAAACAAGGATGAACCTTTATTATGAACATTGACAGTATCAAGTATGATGTATTTTGGGTACTCAAAGTGATAAGCCAAGAAAATCGTCATCACCAGAAGTACCTACAACACCCTGATCATGGCCACTAGTTTCATGAGGGTGCGTAAATTGTTGTAAAAATAACACATACATAGTTTAGTTAAT
The DNA here is from genome assembly GCF_030272615.1 of Cryptomeria japonica. NCBI lineage: Eukaryota > Viridiplantae > Streptophyta > Pinopsida > Cupressales > Cupressaceae > Cryptomeria > Cryptomeria japonica. Next base: position 155,869,365 of record NC_081408.1, on the reverse strand, counting down.
GACATAAAAGAGAATAAAATATAAATCATTATTGAACTTTTGATATAATTAAAGCTTTCATTACTGCTTACTTCCAATTTTTCTATTGTCTGAATCAATACTTGCACCCTCTCTCGTATCTCATCAGTCTAAGGATACATGAATGCCAAAGCAACAATCTCTCTACTAATTTTTCTAAGATGCTTTTTTATCAATTCCATGGGGTTTGTGGAATTTTTAGGGTCATCATCGCTTAACCCTATTGAGTCCACATCCTTAGAGAGTTGCTCAGGTATTGCAGCTCCCTTTCCCTTTCCCTGAACATCTATCTGTGTCAAGAATATCATTAAAAATTATAAAATTAGTCTAAAACACTCAAAAAAGAAAATAATAATGTAACCATTTGTTTCTATCTAATTTGTACAATTATAATGAGGTTTACATTATCGGTAGAAGTGTCACGACCTACATCCCTATCTGCGCTACATGATGGATCCATGTTGCCCTATGACAAACAAAAAATATAAAAACGTTAGTGAAATTAAACCAATAGACAACAAAAAATCTTCATAATAAAATGGTATATTGGAGTTATTAATTGGAGGTTGGTTAATTTAAATGGTATATAGTACATACCACCCCCATGATAGTAACTTTTTTGGTATCTATACAATTCAAACTATAATCGATTAGAAGCTCTTCCCCTGGACTTATTGATTTTATTGCACATACAAATATAAGATTTCCCTCGCGCACCTCAAATATGCAATTGGGTTGTTTTTTAGTTGACCCAGGTCACGTACTATTTATAAAACCTGCAATATTCCCTGTTGCTTTTCTCCTTCCATCAATGTATACAGCCACTCATTTACTTTGATCATTATCTTTCTGTTGTATATAATTTGCTGATAGTGCATACCTATGCATACTTTTTTATATCAAGCAATCTACATCCAATTATTGTAATTGTAACAAGGTCCGACAAACTCCATCAATTCAACAACTTTGTTGTAACAGACCTTTATGTTGTCCATGGAAAATAGGCCGAAACCATGTAACAAAGAAGGTGCTATGCGATATATCCTATCGTTAAGAAAAAAATGGTGTTCATTGGAGGAAGTTCCTTGGGTACCCATTGTTTCTGTAGATGTTTGTACTTCAATGGCACCTCAATGTCACCTTTGGTCTCATCATCATAAGAACGTGACCCCCCTTGAGAATGGAAAATTTTCATGTGTTTATTAAATTTTCTTTCAATCTTTTCACCTCTAGTTGATCTCCCTATTGTAGACCTACTACATGTCTCACTTTTGTTTTCTATTCATGCATTTCCCTCACTCGAGGAAGACACATCTGACAAATACCTATTTGGTGGTACCCGCACTCCATCAAATGAGAGAATTAGCTGGTAATGAGAGAGAAATTTTGCAAATGAGGGTAATGTTGATGAAGAAGTCATCCCTAAAGTTGATGTTGGGATTAAAATTTGAATAAGTCCAATTGGGGCCTTAAGTGTTGATAATTGTATTATATTTGCTGCTAATGTCGAGGTTTGAAAAACTGAGGAAGTTTGTTTTCCTAGTAATTTTTAAAAAATAAACTGTTTCTATAGGGTGTATTGACTAGTTATACCTGTTGATCCATGAGACTGTGCAGGATCCTCGTCAAAGGGGTCCAGGTTCCTGCACATGTAATTCAATTACATAAAATTACATAGTACACAACATGAACTTTGTAGACAAAAAGAGTATTAAATAAAAAAAAGATGTTGTCATCATAATCATTATAAATTTTTTAATTCTTTACTTTACTTTATGTAGACTATGCAGGATCCTCAACTAAATGGTTGACAATGTATGTAGTCAATAACCTATTCCCACCAAGGGTGACAACATCACATAGGGACTATACATGAAATCAAAACCATCAATTGAGCATCATAAGCATTACATTTGTAAGTTGATAAACAATAAATACATACATATCATAAGCATCATAAGCATCATATGATGTATCATCATATATGTAATTGAGCATCATAATTAGCATCAAATATGTGTCATCATAAACATGTAATCTATCACATATGCATCATAAATTACCATCCATCACATACGTAATAAACAATCAACATTCTATAAATAAACATAAAGTTCAAAAAATGTCACATGTATCATCATAAGCATGTAATCCATCACATATGTATTTTAAATCAACATCCATCACATAGCTAATAAACAATCCAAATTCCATAAATAAACACAAAGTTTAAAAAATGTCACATAAATAGTCACTCTCCCTATCTCCATCTCCTCGGGGTGGCATAGTTCTACTATAAGAACCTAGTAGAGGTCATGAAACATGAATTAAAAACATTAAAAGGTGCATCATGAATTAATTATGTAATGGCATTAGAATTCAAAACATAATGAATTAATTATGTAACCATATAAGTAAAAAAAATTCTATCAAGAAATCAATATTAAATAGATAATATACTAATCACATACCTCATACATTTCATTCATCATCATGACCATCATGATCATCATGATGATGATGATGATCATCATCATCACCACCACCACCACCACCACCACCACCATAATCATCTTTAACATCATCATCACCATCACCATCACCATCACCATCACCATCACCATCACCATCACCATCACCATCACCATCACCATCACCATCACCATCACCATCACCATCACCATCACCATCACCATCACCATCATCATCATCATCATCATCATCATCATCATCATCATCATCATCATTAGCTTCTTCTTCTTTATCATCGTCGAGAAACTGTTGATTGTGATCATCATCTACTTCATCTTCTACTTCTTTAGTATCTTCTTCTTCCATCACATTATACTTTATCACCCTTCCCCTTGGATCATGTCTAACAACAAATGACCAACCTGATTTATGTGGAACCTCTGAGTAAAATAACTGCTCACATTGGCTTGGAAGAACATAGGGCTCATCCCCAACTAGTTCAAATGACCTTGTATGAACAATTGCAAAACCATTATCATGTTCAATAACAATTCTATCAGGATCATTTTTATTCAAATGTAGCCTGTGCCATTTGACAATGAACAAAACTAATTTGAACGAATTAAAGTCACACTCAAGTATATCATCCAAAATGTCACAATATCGATTTTGAGACTCTTAAGGATGTATGTCTTTTCTTGATGAAATATTTGTCGCCTGAAAGACTGCAGTGATGCCAACATCACAAGTTTTCTTCGTGTCATCCAACTTTTTGATGCAAAATTTATGACCATTGCAGCACATAGCATTGTGGTGTTTGACCTATGATATGTCAAACATGTAAAAATTATTGCATCGTGACTTGATAAACATATGGGTGATTAATAATTTATACATACCTATTTATCTCTTAAATCATATGCTAAATCAATTTTCCTTTGCATTAATTGGAATCTCCATTATGATGAGCTTCTTTAACCAATGAAGCCACACCTTCCCATGTTAATGTGCGACCAGAATGTTGACAATGTTCAATCCATACCGTCATCCAATCAAGATTGTTTGCAATATACAAATGTAGTGCATCCCACTCTCGACCAACTGTACAAAAAATAAATAGACGTCTTACAACTGATTTATTTTGAAGATTAAGAATTAATTAACTACAATAACATCTTATTATTACCTCTCACTTTCCTCAATCTACCTTTCCCCATTAAGTACTCTCCTTCAAATTTTTTAATGGGGTTGGGATCCCAAATGCGATCCCCGTGGATCTTTACTATAAACTTAGGAAGATATTCATAAATGTACACCATAGTTTGGTATACCATATATCCCTCCACAATAGAACCCTCAGGATGTGCTCTTTGTCAAACCAAAGCCTTCAAAAATTTTAAGTGCCTCTAAACTATCCACATTGACCTAGTGTGTACAGGTCCACACAATTCAATCTCCTCAACTTAGTGTATGAGGTAGTGTTCTTGTGCATTGAAAAAAGCTGAAGGTAGATACTTTTTAATTTCACACATTAGATGAGGAATTTTTCTCTTCCAATATTTTATATCTTCTTTATGGATTTATTTACATGACAACCACCTACAAGATATTCAAGACATAAAAAAATATATTACATAACAAGTAAAACAAATCACAAATATAATATCTATACAACAAATTGAACAAATATAACTACTTACCTCATGTATTTTCCAAGATCATATATGACTTGCTTGACATTATTGTCAAATTCGTCTGGGAGAGATAGAGGTAGAAAGTACTGGAACAATTATAAAATTATCTTTTCACTTTTTTCTAACATTATACAATGAAAAGTACATGCAAAGTATACAAATATATAGTAAAAACATAAGAACATGAATTAACTTAATGAAGGTATGCCAATCATGCATTTTCATCCCTGGCCCAAATTTACTTTTCTTTGATATGAGATTGTTTATATTCGCAGCAAATCCTGTGGGAAATCAAATTTTTCATATGACTTCTTTTATAGCATTGCTTTGTTGGTCCGGTAATAACCAAGGAAGCTCACTTATATTAATCTAGTCTCCATGGCTATTTGATTGAGTGACATTTTTTATTGCATGATTGGAATCTTGAATGTCACTACAAATTTTGACAATTTTTTCTTTGTCATGCCTTCCATCCAATATTTTCCATAATGTCTTTGTTATATTCTTTCCAATATGCATAGTATCAAACAAATGCACAATTTGTAACTGCTCATAGTAGGGCAACCTACTAAATTGTCGTGGATAACTTTTTAGTCCCTTAGGAAGGTGGTCATTTATGCCTTGATGACCTTCATGATCATTAATCACATCATAAGTAAACAAAACACAATAGAAAAGATGTTTTATGACATAAACCATTAGATGGAATGGCATTACCTTGACTATTATTTCTATTATATTCCAACTTCCACAGGTGAGGTGTCATTCTTCATGGCTCTGATTTATTCTCTTCTTTCCCATTGAAAAGATGTTTTTCACTATTTTGATACTTATGATTTTTGTGGAGAAAGTGCCTATACTCATCAAACACCTACTTTGCTAAACTTTTTGAATGACAAGATTTCATCTTTGGACCACAAACTGGACATGCAAATTTTCTCTTTGTTTGAAGACCTACAAGATAATGTATAATTGGATTCAATATGTTAATTTTTTGAATTATAATTATCATGCGCAACTTGAACACTATAACATACCACAAAAATGTGTTAGGCCTGGGGCATCATGTATTGTCCATACAAGCATTGCATGGAATTGAAATTGTCTTTGTCCTGTTGGTCTAGAGATGTCATACATAGTGACACCATTCCATAACTCCAACAACTTGTCGATAAGAGGCTCGATATATACATTCATATCTTTAACTTGATACTTACCTAATTAAATGAAAAAAAACATTACATAATTATTATGACCATTTTACTGCAATATTTATAATTAAATGTAGAAGACTATATTTAAATAATAAAATACCTAGAACAATCATTGCCAATATTATGTGCTCCCTATTTATTGACATCCATGGATGAATGTTATTGTTGATAACAAAAACAGGCCACACTGAGTAAACATATCTCATCTCTCCAAATGGATTTACACCGTCCGCTACCAATCAAAGCCTGATATTACAAGGTTCTTCTTTAAAGTGTGGCCACTTTTCCTCTATGTCCATAAATTTTGAACCATCCATAGGCATTCAAATAATGTCATCTCGACTTCTATTGCGTGCATGGTAATCCATAATTTGTGCCAAGCTAGTTCACCTGAATAATTGTTGCATACATGGAATAATAGAAATATAGCGAAGAACCTTGTGAGGAACCCTTTTTGTTATTTGATTTGTTCGATATCTACTGATATGACATTCAGGGCATTCAGTTCAAAATTCATGTTGTTTGTGATATATAATATGATTATAGGGACAAACATCTATTCCTTGATACTCCATTCCAATATCTTTCATAATGGTAGATAATTATCAGTATGAGTGAGGTAGAATATCTGATGGTGGTAACAAAAACTCAACTATCAAGCTATAGAAAAAAATATATAATTTTTTAATATAAATAATATTAATGTTACAACATGATTCGCCATTTATTATGACATATATGACATACCTTAACATACATGAGATTGTTATGTTGGATAAACCATTCATAACCTTCAAGTTCACCAACAACAATACATTGAAGAGAAGAGTTATCTGGGAGCCTTCGTAAAGGGCCTCAGATGCTTTCTCAAGTAGAGGGACATCATGAACAACATCAAGGTCATCTTCATCATCATGATTAGCTACGCTAGTACTAAATGTGTCATGGATCAATGTATTTGTACCATCATCTTCAATCCTATTTTGTGGCACATGATCGTCATCTTCCATGGGATCATTATCTTCAGCTTTGATAGTCACACCTCCATGTTCCTCCACTTTGAAAACCATATTCTTCGGGTTGTGTTGATCCATATCATGTGCTCCGAGGTGCTCAACCTATAAAAAATTGATAAACATAAATAAACCATGATCATGATCTCATCATTAAGTGATTTCTTATGTATATAAATTGTTAAAATGATATAATGAAAAATTTACCAATGGATGATAATCATGTCCACCTTCAATTTGACCATGCAACCTACAATGTTTCTTAGTTGTTTTGATTAGAAGTCTTCTAGTCTTTAACCCCTTACAAATTTTGCAGGGACAATAACATTTTCCATCACCTTTTCTTTTCAAGTTAGACCACAATCTAGCAATTGTCTCCTTATTTTGTTGTTCATTGATATTGTCTGACATGGTCTTTCTTCACAGGCAAAAAAATCGAGCTATAGAACTAGTTATATAGAAGTTGAAATGTTAGTTATGAAATCACATTTCAGTGTAATATACCAAATTAAATTAATTGAACATAGAAATTATGCAAATTGAACCAAAACCATTTAACTCTTCTTTTTTATCTCAAAACATATCTAATGGTTTTGTGGTATGCAATCCTTGTATCATATCTTAAGTTGACTAATGTCTAATTGGGGTAATCCATGAGTGTCTAATGCGAATTCATTATCAATGTTGTGAAGTCATCGAGAGTATGGTGATAGTCATCCTTATAGGATCCTCTCAATACTGTCCAAATTAGTCTAAAAGGAAATTAACTATCCATTCCCATGCTCATGCATACTTACATGACTAATGTTGCCCTTGTGTATCCTAAAAATTGGAGACACATTATTTGACTTCCCTAATCAATGTGGTTGTTGTCCTAAAATGAAATACCGAGTTCTACCCTTGCCTTTGCATCAAACTTCTCACATCATGTTTCTTCAACAAAACACACTAATATGAATTGAGCCAACACCATGACGATAGGGTCAAGTATCATGGCAACTAATCATAATATGTGAAGACGGGGTTCACACAAAAGTGTTGACTCTTAACAATGCCACACTTCCAAAATTGTCAGTCTCAAGACTTCTCCTATTGGGTCAACACTCATTGATGGCCACAAGGCCAAATCAATGTATCTAGGCTTTGAACTCCTTACTCTAGGCTTGGAGGACCCTACACAAGGTCTATGAACACTCATTTGGTATTAAAATAGAAAGAGACCTCCTCTAGAACTTTGATTGCAATGCACACATAATTGGTAATCATTGTTATGATGGATGGTCTATTAGGACAATAAATAAAATGCTTATTCTTTTTCCACCCTTTGAAACTACAATAAGGTATTTGACTTGGCAGGGTCCCCACACATCACTTCAACACAAAACATTAGGCAATTCAATCTTTTGCCTTCTCAATGTATTTTTTTTTGTCTTTCACTGGTTTCTTAGTCTAATACATAGGGATATCAGACCTTTCATGGCATCATCACTCACAAACTTCCCCATATATCCCTGTAAGTCTAATATATTAAATACATTTCACTTAACACTATCTGGTATAGATTATTGTGTCCTATCCATATAGGATGTTTGCACACCACACTATCATTCTTGACTCATGTGTATGATGCAAAGGTAGGGGCATGTATAATGGTTTCAACATACAAAGTCAATGATCATACAGTTCATTCTTCTAGACACCCCTGGATATATCAATTGGATTCTAGGCTTGGGAAAAATAATACGAATTGAGCCAACACCATGACTATAGGGTCAAGTATCATGGAAACTCATCATAATTTGTGAAGTTAGGGTTCACACTCATTGATGGTCATTTTGCAACTCACCTTGAGTCTACATGAGCTGCAGAAGCTTGTGATAAGTATGGATGATTGTCTCCTTCCAATATGTAGTCCTTTCATATTTTAGGTGCCTACACACTATGTTGTTGTTAATTATTGATGTATTCTTAAGACATCTCATGACTCAATTACATGTCCACACTTGGGTTTACAAACACAACTCTGTCAAATCAAAAACAATATCACTAGTAAAACTATGACTATGACAATTAATAACCTTAGGATAGTCAGAGAAAATTAATCTATTTCATTTGGTTTTGATCCACAAACCCTCCTAAAGGTTGCATAGGGTCCCATCACCCCTTTCTCTTTCATCAACCACTTCAAAATACCAATCACTTGGTCTTCCCACCAAATTCTTCACTCTTACTGCCTTTAATTGTTTGATACATAGAGATATCAGACTGTCCTCATGCCCAAACATGTACCAAATCTAATTTGGAGCCCTGCACACAACATAATATGATACATAGAAGGAAAATAGATCTTCCCACGCATTTGGGTGAATTTATATGCATGGGAGACCAAACTATACATTATTTACTCCTCTTGGTAAACACTAGGCAAGGTTTTGACATTTTTTGGAAAAAACTATGATATCTTCTTTAAAACACAATGAAATTCAATGCCACAAAAAGACAAAATGAATTTAACTCACTGCTCTACCACATCCAACTGACTTCCCATCAAATTATGATGATTTTCACAATGAAAAATGAAGATAATGAGACCAAAATGTCAAAAAATGCACATAAAAACCCCAATTTCATTAAGAAAAACTCTTGGATGGCATGCCAAAGGCCTATTTCTTCCCACCCAAGTGGGTTACTACCTCAAACCACCATAAACTAACTTTTCAACCATATTTTTAAGAATCTGCTACAAGAAATGCAAAAGTTGTCATGGCAAAATGACAACTTTTTTCCCAATGGACCTCAAACTTTCACAATTAGGTCCCAATACATGAATATTTGAATGGTATGGAAGCTTCCAAAGAGGGTAAATCTTGCACACAAATTGAACTGACATAAAGATTACAATAAAATATTTATTCAAATATGCAATTAATAATCTCCATGCACATCAATCCTCTTCACATTTAATGTCTCTCCCTAGCGTTTCAATCTTTTAGGTAGTTATTGATTTGATCAAACACATGGAAATTATATTTATGGTAGAGTTTCAAAAGCCTTTACGCTTTGATGGATATCATACCCTACTCTATGGCTCAACCTTGCATCTTTTCTATTCTTGTTTCTTGCATAACCTGTCTCTATATTGTGCCATGCACCATCTCTGCAGCCTTCCAAAGTAGTGTTATGTTTGTTCATTTCCCCTTTTACTAAACTCTATAAACTGTAATCTTGTATTTTTTTTTAATCAATGCTTTCCTACATTATTTGATCTGCCATCTTGTTACAAATCTCCTCTCTATTATGCTTTGACAGATGTCACATCCTGTTACAAACCTCACATTTTGGCACTGGCAGAAAGGATATTAGCAAAGGTTGCGGAATATGGATTTTACATCTACCAATTGTCATTCCATCTTGTGAATATGGCTTTTACATTTAGAAGAAATAAATTTGATAAATAGGCCATATGGTGGATGATAAGTGAAGGATGTAAGTACTAAAGGTGTGGCACTAGTGGGTTTGGTACATGAAGGTGACTAGAGGTTGTGGAAGGAGAAATGGTGGATGTTGGATCTATGGTAGAGGTGGGAGTAGATGTTATTTATGCATGAAAATGTTAAGCTAATACTCATAAAATAGCTAGGAATCCAACTTAAGGCCTTCTATTTGTTAATAAATTTCTCTACCATTGAGACACTACCCCCTTTCTTACCATTCCATTGTTGGCTTGAGTGTAGATTATTTTCAACACCCATTATAAGACACATTATAGGTTCTTGGGGCTCCTAACCTAACCTAGCTTTGAGAACATTTTGAGCTACTACTCATGGACTAGTTAGGTTACCAAGATATGACCACCTATTTGTTGTTAGAATGCGATCTATGACAAAGTATTAGAGGATCTTACTAACTTGTGTATCATGCATTTATGTGTCTCTGACATGACTCCTAGTAACTATATAAGGATCTTACTAGTCCTAGATCTATGCCTTGTCTTTTGGATATGGTTCGTAGTTAGAATATATGAATCTTACTAGTTCTAAATGTCATAACTTTGTGTTTTGCATGCTCCATGTGAGTTACCAATGTTACTCATGTTACTCACTTTGTACTTCCCTTTTATCTCAATATTGCAGATTGACAATATCATAAGTCTTGGGAGCTACCCCCTTTCCAAACTTGTAGTCATCTTGACTCTTCAATATCTTGGTGAAAGAATATTTGGTTTCTCCATATTTTTCCAAGAGTACATGAGCATAATGTTATACTCTTGCTAAGAGAGGGCTAAATATTGCATCTTAAGTTGTATCTCTTTATAAATATACATTAGGTTTGGACTCACTTTAGTGGTTGTGCCTTATTTATGCCTAATTGTACTTAGGTTTGAGAATGTTTCCATTGATTTGGTTCATTCCCTTATTCATGATGTTCCTCATGGCTCAATTTTCTAGGACTAGGGTCTTGGGAACCCTTATTCATGGAAATTGGACCTAAAATTTGAAAGATGAATGTTGGATTCCCAAATAGTAGGAATTTCCTCTCCAAATTTGGAATTTTCCAAAAGTTCAATTTGAAAAGGTGCAAGCTACATATAGATACAAGTCTATTTCTCATTTGAGACCCCTACCAACTCCAACCCACGTCTACCAATTTTTCAATCAAGCAATTCAAATCAATTGAGCATTGATCTATAATCAAGGAACAAGGCATTCAAAGATACAACTTTGTTACATCAGTTATGATCAACTACATTATGTTTTTCCATGATGAAAGCATACACTAACATGTTCTAGAAACATTAAGGCTAGTGTGGAACTTCATGCCAAGCATTTCAAAATTAAGGTATATTTGTCAATTTTTTATTTACATTTATGTTTGGAACATATTAAAACAAACTCTAATGTTATGAAGCTTCCTTTGCTAGATACCTCCCTCAAACTGGTTCAAGATGACTCTCATGCACATTTGTAAATTTTAAAGGAAACACAATAGACAAAAAAAAAAGTAGAAAAGGAAGATGGTTTTCCAGCTAAAGACCTTAGCATAAAACATGAAAAATTTAAGTAACTATCTAGAACTACCTCACTATTAGAGGAGGTGTGGTTGATAACTACAAAAATAGTTTGACAATGACCTCTCCTACTCTATCTTCTAATGAGAACTGGAAACTCACCAATGCTACCCACAAAAGGTTGATCCTTTAACCGGTTAGCTCATTCTTCGTTGTGTATATGTCCTAGTGCCATGGTAGGGGCAAGATGGGAGAGAGAGAAAAGAGAAAGAGAGGTCGATTGCCCTTTGAGCCATATAGAATTAATGGTGGTGAAAGGGGAAGGCTGAACATCGACAACCGAAGCATTGGGGCAACATTAAAATACTTTCAATGATGTTGACCTAGGAACGACAAAGCACAGGTAGTTGTGAAATGTAGTTGATAGCTCAAGCAATGAGTGGGACGCAAGCAATTCCTCATATATGCAAATGAATGAATGAAGGTGAAGATTCTGCTATCTCGAATGGTGAAGATTCTACCCAAGCAATTCCTCATATTATGTAAATATTATGCAAATCTGAAATTCCTCATGCAAATATTATGCAAATCCGAAGATTCAATGAATGAAGGTGAAGATTCAACAATTCCTCATATTATGCAAATCCGAAATGAAGGTGAAGATTCTACCTCAAATGGTGAGTGTGCCATTTGATCTTGCCAGGGGTTAAGGTCGACGTGGAAGCCTGCGCGGGATTGAATGCACAAATGACTTGCCCTCTTTTTTTTCTTTTTTAAGTATAATGCCCATTGTCATCGAAATTTCGACGAACGCGGGCACTTTTTTGAAAAAAAAAAACAAATTTCATTTCTAATGCCTTCTCTATCGAAACCAAATGTTAAATTACCGTCTGAATTCTGACAAATTCGGGCATTTTAAAAAAAAAAATCAAATTTGATCACAATATACCTTCTCCGTCGGAAACCTCCATCAAAATTCTAAACCAAATGTATTACTGTAAATTTATTAAATAAAATATTTATGTAATTTAGAAGAGTAGATGGGATTAAATAAGTAATAGATATTTAGTTAAATCAGAATTAAGAAGCTTAGAGAATTAATTAAATAAATTAAAATATTTATTTAATTAATAATAGAAAAGCCTAATCAATTTATTAATTTAATTAATAGAAAACATAAGATAAAATAATTAAATAAATAATAGATAATTATTTAATCAAAAAATTAAAAAAGAGTTTAGTTTTCTACAAAATCGCTATTTTAAATTGGAGGTAAATATACTTTCGCTAGAGAAAAGGAAAGATTGACTTTTCTTTTAACTTTTTAAATATAAAATAGAATTTTCTCAGAATAATTTTCTATGTTTGAAAATAGATTCATTCAACACTTTGAATCATCTTCTCCGAACATGATATATGATTTGAAATTGATATTAATTGTCTACTTATAGATTGGAGGTACATGTATTTTCTCGCACCAAAAGGATAGACTTGGACTTTTTAAATACAAAATGGACTTTTCTCCAGTAGAATAACCATAATAATTTTCTATGTTTGAAAATAGAATCATTCAACACTTTGAATGAGTTGAATGATTCTTCTCCAAATATGATATATGATTTGAAATTGATATTAATTGTCTACTTATGGATTAGAGGTACATGAATTTTCGCTCCACAAAAGGAAAGACCTCGACTTTTTAAAGTCAAGACGACTGAATGCATCGCGGGTCATTCACGTTGTTGAATCCTTCCGTATCTTCTTACACCAAATGTGAAACCCCACATCGCTTCTTTGCTTTCTCATCTGTTTCATGTGGGAATCCTATCAAAGTCAACTACGGGATAGAGCAGAGGAACATGATCGTTACATTCAAACCATAGAGTAGCAGCATGAAATTGGAGTGAATATCGACAAATTGGAAAGAAAGGGAATTAGCCACATAAATTTAATAGAAGTTTATAATATTGCTTGTTTTAAAAAAATTTCTAGTTAATTTTAACAATATAATATTATTTGTGTGTAATTTCAATATCTTGTAGGTACTTCAATTTCTATGTATTTAAATTTTAAAAAGTGAATAAAGTATTTATTATATTAGCTGATAATTTGTGAAGTATTCAATTTGATGGAATTCAAATTTCCTTCTAAAATTTTTATTATGCAAATATTATATCTGTCGTTTACTCATTTCTAGTGCATTATTGATTTCTTTTGATCCAATTATGAATAGAAATCATAAACTTCCATTTGATTTGGCTTTATTCCTACTGTACCTTTCTTTGTTAGCCTAAGGTATATTCCCTTCTTACCCAAAGAATATATAGAATAAGAAGTCATATAGAATATCCTACTATCCTCTATCGTTGTTAATTGGTCAAGTAAGTTTTTACTTATTATTTGGAAGTAGTCAAACATGTCTTGGTTCCACTACGTAATATTAATGGATTAGAACATCCTTAACAACTATTTACATCCAAGTTGGAGTAGTATAGACCATTTTTTATTGTCATCAATACTACATGTTGATGAAATAGGGTATGAAATTTATCAATAATAGGATATAGTGTGAAGTTTATTAGGTGCTACCTTTAGGGGTGGAAAATATCCTCCATCTTTAATTGTAATATTTTGCAAATGTCATTACTAATTTTGGATGTTAAATAGTTATGTGGGGTCCTCTTTCTTCTATAATATCATTTTAATCCATTGTCGTAGTCTCGAAAGTAGTTGTCATTCCAAGCACCTTGATGTAGAATTCTTGCAATCCTACCAGTTTTGATATTTCTATGTAAGATGTGACATGATATTGGATAGTGTGTGACCCAAAGAGGAATATATCAAGGGTTTTCCAGAGAATGTTTCATTATTTTGTTAATTCCATATCAAGTTCAATGTAAGTATAGAATATGGATGCAAATGATATAATATTAAATGGATGGCAATGCCATGTGTTGATGGAGGATATGGAAAACTATATCTTGAACCCTTAGAGCCCAACCATAATCGAAGGATTCAATAATTAAAATCCAACATCTTGCAAATACTAACTAACAAAAAAACAAATGCACTCAAACAAACTCTGACTCCATTGCCCTCCTATCTACAAGATCTTGCAATGAACATTTGTTATGTCAAATTTTTAGCACCAAGCGTAATAAGCTATGAAGATTGGAGAATGGTTGACTTAATTTTCAAATAAATTGAAAATAAGAAATATGTAAAATGATCTCAAAAGGGCATTATGATGTCCTAGTTTTGAAAATCAAGGGACTCAAATGTGAGGAGGAGCATTGATTAAATAGACATCCTTATAGGAGAGATTAAGTTGTGGGATGAATGAAGGAGGTGGTTGAAGGTATGAGAATTAAATAAGTAATAGATATTTAGTAATTTAGGAGAGGAGATGGGATTAAATAAGTAATAGATATTTAGTTAAATGAGAATTAAGAAGCTTAGAGAATTAATTAAATAAATTAAAATATTTATTTAATTAATAATAGAAAAGCCTAATCAATGAATTAATTTAATTAATAGAAAAGATAAGATAAAATAATTAAATAAATAATAAATAATTATTTAATCAAAAAATTACAAAAAAGTTTAGTTGTCTACAAAATCGCTATTTTAAATTGGAGGTAAATATACTTTCGCTAGAGAAAAGGAAAGATTGACTTTTCTTTTAACTTTTTAAATACAAAATAGAATTTTCTCAGAAATAATTTTCTATGTTTGAAAATAGATTCATTCAACACTTTGAATCATCTTCTCCGAACATGATATATGATTTGAAATTGATATTAATTGTCTACTTATAGATTGGAGGTACATGTATTTTCTCTCACCAAAAAGATAGACTTGGACTTTTTAAATACAAAATGGACTTTTCTCCAGTAGAATAACCAGAATAATTTTCTATGTTTGAAAATAGAATCATTCAACACTTTGAATGAGTTGAATGATTCTTCTCCAAATATGATATATGATTTGAAATTGATATTAATTGTCTACTTATGGATTAGAGGTACATGAATTTTCGCTCCACAAAAGGAAAGACCTCGACTTTTTAAAGTCAAGACGACTGAATGCATCGCGGGTCATTCACGTTGTTGAATCCTTCCGTATCTTCTTACACCAAATGTGAAACCCCATATCGCTTCTTTGCTTTCTCATCTCTTTCATGTGGGAATCCTATCAAAGTCAACTACGGGATAGAGCAGAGGAGGATGACCGTTACATTCAAACCATAGAGGAGTTGCATTATATTGGAGTGAATATCGAGAAATTGGAGAGAAAGGGAATTAGCCACATAAATTTTATAGAATTTTATAGTATTGCTTGTTTTATAAAATTTTCTAGTTAATTTTAACAATATAATATTATTTGTGGGTAATTTCAATATCTTCTAGGTACTTCAATTTCTATGTATTTAAATTTTAAAAATTGAATAAAGTATTTATTATATTAGTTGATAATTTGTGAAGTATTCAATTTGTTCAAATTCAAATTTCCTTCTAAAATTTTTATTATGTAAATATTATATCTATCGTTTACTCTTTTATAGTGCACTATTGATTTCTTTCGATTCAATTATGAGTAGAAATCATAAACTCTCATTTGATTTGTCTCTATGCTTACTGTACCTTTCTTTGTTAGCCTAAGGTATATTCCCTTCTTACCCAAAGTATATATAAAATAAGAAGTCATATAGAATCTCCTACTATCCTCTATCGTTGTTAATTGGTCAAGTAAGTTTTTACTTATTATTTGGAAGTAGTGAAACATGTCTTGGTTCCACAACATAATATTAATGGATTATAACATCCTTAACAACTCTTTACATCCAAGTTGGAGTAGTATAGACCATTTTTTATTGTCATCAATACTACATGTTGATGAAATAGGGTATGGAATTTATCAATAATAGGATATACTATGAAGTTTATTAGGTGGTACCTTTAGGGGTGGAAAATATCCTCCATCTTTAATTGTAATATTTTGCAAATATTATTAGTAATTTTCGATGTTAAATAGTTATGTGGGGTCCTCTTTCTTCTATAATCTCATTTTAATCCATTGTCGTAGTCTCGGAAGTAGTTGTCATTCCAAGCACCTTGATGTAGAATTCTTGCAATCCAACCAGTTTTGATATTTCTATGTAAGATGTGACATGATATTGGATAGTGTGTGACCCAAAGAGGAATATATCAAGGGTTTTCCAAAGAATGTTTCAGATTTGTGCTAATTCCATATCAAGTTCAATGTAAGTATAGAATATGGATGCAAATGATATAATATTAAATGGATGGCAATGCCATGTGTTGATGGAGGATATGGAAAACTATGTCTTGAACCCTTAGAGCCCAACCATAATCCAAGGATTCAATAATTAAAATCCAACATCTTGCAAATACTAACTAACAAAAAAATTATGTTATCTACAAGATCTTGCAATGAACATTTGTTATCTCAATCTTTTAGCGCTAAGCGTAATAAGCTATGAAGATTGGACAATGGTTGACTCAATTTGCAAATAAATTGAAAATAAGAAATATGTAAAATGATCTCAAAAGGGCATTATGATGTCCTAGTTTCAAAAATCAAGGGACTCAAATGTGAGAAGGAGCATTGATTAAATAGACATCCTTATAGGAGAGATTAAGTTGTGGGACGAATGAAGGAGGTGGTTGAAGGTATGAGAATTTGGCCCACATTCTCCAAGTGAATGCAACTGGTGGGGGATGGAAGGATATTAAAATAAATGAATTTAGGAAATAGTACAGATAGGGATAAATAAGGATGAATAATGGAGATTAGGATTTAAGAATGAATTTAGAAAATAATTTTAATGAATTGGGAAATGAAAGGATTTAATTAATCAAATTGATGAAAAATATTAATTAACATATAATGATATCCCAGTAGAAGAAATTATGATTAATCGTGAGGATATTTTGATGGAAAATTTTATGTGCCTATGTCATCAAAAAAGGTGTGCAAGATGATACAAATTGATTTTAATTGTAATGGTCCACATAGATAATTGGTCCTACATGTGATACTTGTTTGCTAAGTTTTCATGATATTACTTATCCAAAGTTTCATAATAATGGTTTTTACCATCACACACTTTCTTTCTCCTTACCATTTTCTTGGAATCTTTCACATATCAATCATGATGGTTGTTTACTAGTTTTTCATCACACTCACTGCCCTAAGGAACCATAGAAATGATTTTTACATGAGGAATTTTTTTAAATTTACTATTTTTATTTTGATTGTTAGACATGATGCATATTTGTCACATTTTCATCATGGTAATGTTGGAATCAATGTTTTGCAAATAAAAAATTTATTACACTGATTCTTTAACCACCAAATAAAAATAAATGAAAGCAAGTTGAGAAACATAAACGAATCAACCACACAACCATAACACCAAAATTTTTACGTGGAAACCCAGAAAGGGAAAAATCATGGTGGGATTGAGTACCCACAATATTATTATACTTTGATTAGGAGTATGATAATATTACAAAAAGGGAATGCACTTGCATTCAAGCACACTGCCTAGAGATCACTACTCAATTACATAAGAGGGCAACAACCCCAAAGGACTCACTATCCTACAAAATGAAATACAAGAGTGACTATAATGTCTGAATTTGAATATAGCATCGAAAAATGCCAAAAATTAGTTTCTGTTAAGCACAATCTGATTGTATGATAATACTCTATCTTTCAGCCCTATTCTACAATAGAGTCATCTACCGAAGCATCAAATCTACATTCTAATATTCATTCACACTTAACACATAAACAATCACATTTTATACACATGCATACATCCCAAAATGATCATCTAGATCGACATTATATATCTGCATCAATAAAATGGATCTCAAACAAGTCGGCTTCACAAAACTACAATATATGAAATGTGTAGTGACATGTCAGCTCAATCCATCCATAAATCCATATGCAGACCCAAAATATATGATGACAAGCTTCACACACAATAAAAAAATCACCTCAAACTCAACCAACATCCACTAAAATCATCCCAAGTATTCTAGACCATATGTTACACCATCAAATATAAGAATAACTTTGTTTTTCCTAAATTACTAGATACTGGTCCTTGAATACTTAGGAGGAGTAGAGACTGGTTTAGTATACTTAGGCTTCACCATGTCTTCCTCCTTCAATATGTCTTTTTCCCTAGCCCTGTGCATAACTTCATTGGTTATACCCATCTTCTCTACAAGCTATTCAACTTCCTTTCTCACATTTCTCTTGCTACCAAGCTTAGTGAACTTTATATGCAAGTCCATACTCTTCTCTTTATAAGTGCCGAATATTTCCTCCTTTTCATCTACTGATTTACTAAGGAGGTGCTAAGCATAAGTGTCAAGTGTAATTTCATCTACCTCATATCCCATGGGCAAAATCCAAACTATATGTGGCCCAACTTCTTTCATATGGCATTGATCCTTGTCCACCATGAAGCATATTGTATCTTCATACTTCTCAACGATATCCTTTGGAATTATCTTGTTTGTTTGCATCATCTCTTGAAATGTCTTGAAGTAACCCCATAAGGCATATTTTTGAACAACTGTATCACCCAAAACCAGAATAACTTTTCTCCAGTAGAATAACTAGAATAATTTTCTATGTTTAAAAATAGAATCATTCAACACTTTGAATGAGTTGAATGATTCTTCTCCAAATATGATATATGATTTGAAATTGATATTAATTGTCTACTTATGGATTGGAGGTACATGAATTTTCGCTCCACAAAAGGAAAGACCTCGACTTTTTAAAGTCAAGACGACTGAATGCATTGCGGGTCATTCACGTTGTTGAATCCTTCCGTATCTTCTTACACCAAATGTGAAATCCCATATCGCTTCTTTGCTTTCTCATATCTTTCATGTGGGAATCCTATCAAAGTCAACTACGGGATAGAGCAGAGGAGGATGACCGTTACATTCAAACCATAGAGGAGTTGCATTATATTGGAGTGAATATCGAGAAATCGGAGAGAAAGGGAATTAGCCACATAAATTTTATAGAATTTTATAATATTGCTTGTTTTATAAAACTTTCTAGTTAATTTTAACAATATAATATTATTTGTGGGTAATTTCAATATCTTCTAGGTACTTCAATTTCTATGTATTTATATTTTAAAAATTGAATAAAGTATTTATTATATTAGTTGATAATTTGTGAAGTATTCAATTTGTTCAAATTCAAATTTCTTTCTAAAATTTTTATTATGTAAATATTATATTTGTCGTTTACTCTTTTATAGTGCACTATTGATTTCATTTGATTCAATTATGAGTAGAAATCATAAACTTCCATTTGATTTGTCTCTATGCTTACTGTACCTTTCTTTGTTAGCCTAAGGTATATTCCCTTCTTACCCAAAGTATA
The DNA here is from genome assembly GCF_030272615.1 of Cryptomeria japonica. Classification (NCBI taxonomy): domain Eukaryota; kingdom Viridiplantae; phylum Streptophyta; class Pinopsida; order Cupressales; family Cupressaceae; genus Cryptomeria; species Cryptomeria japonica. The sequence continues at coordinate 155,849,498 of NC_081408.1, read as the reverse complement.
TATAAAATAAGAAGTCATATAGAATCTCCTACTATCCTCTATCGTTGTTAATTGGTCAAGTAAGTTTTTACTTATTATTTGGAATTAGTGAAACATGTCTTGGTTCCACAACATAATATTAATGGATTATAACATCCTTAACAACTCTTTACATCCAAGTTGGAGTAGTATAGACCATTTTTTACTGTCATCAATACTACATGTTGATGAAATAGGGTATGAAATTTATCAATAATAGGATATAGTGTGAAGTTTATTAGGTGCTACCTTTAGGGGTGGAAAATATCCTCCATCTTTAATTGTAATATTTTGTAAATGTCATTACTAATTTTGGATGTTAAATAGTTATGTGGGGTCCTCTTTCTTCTATAATCTCATTTTAATCCATTGTCGTAGTCTTGGAAGTAGTTGTCACTCCAAGCACCTTGATGTAGAATTCTTGCAATCCTACCAGTTTTGAGATTTCTATGTAAGATGTGACATGATATTGGATAGTGTGTGACCCAAAGAGGAATATATCAAGGGTTTTCCAGAGAACGTTTAATTTTTTTGTTAATTCCATATCAAGTTCAATGTAAGTATAGAATATGGATGCAAATGATATAATATTAGATGGATGTCAATGCCATGTGTTGATGGAGGATATGGAAAACTATATCTTGAACCCTTAAAGCCCAACCATAATCGAAGGATTCAATAATTAAAATCCAACATCTTGCAAATACTAACTAACAAAAAAACAAATGCACTCAAACAAACTGTGACTCCATTGCCCTCCTATCTACAAGATCTTGCAATGAACATTTGTTATCTCAAATTTTTAGCACCAAGCATAATAAGATATGAAGATTGGAGAATGGTTGACTTAATTTTCAAATAAATTAAAAATATGAAATATATAAAATGATCTCAAAAGGGGCATTATGATGTCCTAGTTTCGAAAAGAAAGGGACTCAAATGTGAGAAGGAGCATTGATTAAATAGACATCCTTATAGGAGATATTAAGTTGTGGGACGAATGAAGAAAGTGGTTGAAGGTATGAGAATTTGCCCCACATTCTCCAAGTGAATGCAATTTGTGGGGGATGGAAGGATATTAAAATAAATGAATTTAGGAAATAGTACAGATAGGGATAAATAAGATTGAATAATGGAGATTAGGATTTAAGAATGAATTTAGAAAATAATTTTAATGAATTGGTAAATGAAAGGATTTAATTAATCAAATCGACGAAAAATATTAATTAACATATAATGATATCCCACTAAAAGAAATTATGGTTAATCGTGAGGATATTTTGATGGAAAATTTTATGTGCCTGTGTCATAAAAAATGGTGTGCAAGATGATACAACTCGATTTTAATTGTAATGGTCCACATAGATAATTGGTCCTACATGTGATACTTGTTTGTTAAGTTTTCATGATAGTACTTATCCAAAGTTTCATAAGAATGGTTTTTACCATCACACAATTTGTTTCTCCTTACCTTTTTCTTGGAATCTTTTAGATATCAATCATGATGGTTGTTTACTAGGTTTTCATCACACTCACTACCCCAAGGAACCATAGAAATTATTTTTACATGAGGAAATTTTCTCAATTTACTATTTTTATTTTGATTGTTAGACATGATGCATATTTGTCACATTTTCATCATGGTAATGTTGGAATCAATGAACACTAAGAGGGGTGGGTGGGTGAATCAATGTTTTGCAAATAAAAAACTTATTAAACTGATTCTTTGACCACCAAATAAAAATAAATAAAAGAAAGTTGAGAAACATAAACCAATCAACCACACAACCATAACACCAGAATTTTTTCGTGGAAACCCAGAAAGGGAAAAACCAAGGTGGGATTGAGTACCTACAATATTATTATACTTTGATCAAGAGTATGATAATATTACAAAAAGGGAATGCACTTGCATTCAAGCACACTACCTAGAGCTCACTACTTAATTACATAAGAGGGCAACAACCCCGAAGGACTCACTATCCTACAAAATGAAATACAAGAGTGACTACAATGTCTGAATTGGAATATAGCATCTAAAAATGCCAAAAATTAGTTTCGGTTAAGCACAATCTGATTGTATGATAGTACTTTGTCTTTCAGCCCTGTTCTACAATACAGTCATCTACCAAAGCATCAAATCTACATTCTGATATTCATTCGTACTTAACACATCAACAATAACATATTATACACATACATATATCCCAAAATGATCATCTAGATCGACATTATATATCTGCACCAATAAAATGGATCACAAACAAGTCGGCTTCACAAAAATACAATACATGACACGTGTAGTGACATGTCGGCTCAATCCATCCACAAACCTATATGTGGACCCAAAATATATGATGACAAGATTCACACGTAATAAAACAATCACCTCGAACTCAACCAACATCCACCAAAATCATCCCAAGTATTCTAGACCATATGTTACACCATGAAATATAAGAAAAACTTTGTTCTTCCCGAATTACCGGATACCGGTCCTTGAATCTTGCACTAGAATTGACACCAAAGGATAGAATTATGAAGTAAACTACCTCAAACATCCAATTATCTAACCTTCATACTGCAACCAGCTCTATATAACCAAAAATGATTTATGCTCAATGTTCCACCTTCTGAATTTATTCCTAATGAGTAACCAAAACTCCTTAAGTCTTCTGGTAACTCCAATTTACATATATTGGATAGGATTACTAGGTTGAATTTCCATCAATAACTACCCCTAAGAAATCTCCATGTATCAATATTCATCGATATAGTGTCTCTTTCCAACAATCTCCCCCTTTGGAATTAATGACAACACTATGAAAAATGAGAAGTGTGACCAACACTCCAAAAATGTAATCAATCCAAAAATCTATACACTCAAATAGATCCCCCTAAGAATATGCACCATTTATCACTGCTCTCTCCCCCTTTGACATCAAGGGAAAAGGTAGGAATCAACCAAAACTTATGTACAAAAGAGTACACATAGTGATTTATATAAATTTGAAAATATCCACATAAGTTATCTTAAAGGACTTCAAATACTCATTCCATCCTCTTGGAAAACAATCCAAAATATTAATCAAAGCACTAAACATGTAGGAATGCACTTTTACACCTTTAAGATATGAGGGTACGATCTTACCTAGAGCACTTATTGCATCTTCTTGGCTACCAAGTAAAGTTTCCATTAGGGAGTGATAAGACTCCTGAATTCTCCTACTTTGCTTAAATCTGGTCCTTTCATGATTCAAGCTCTTGACTTTATCCGTTAAATCCATTATTTGATCTTTAAGGCTGCTAGCAAAAACTAAATGAGGGGCAAAATATTGAGAAATGCCAGCCAACTACCCTTTATAATCCTTAATATTCTTGTCAATGTCTACAATAAACTTTTGCAAAATTAGACATGACTTATATATCTTACCACCTTCATCCAAAGCATCCTCAATAATTTTCACTGCAGTTTTTAAACTAACCCTATCTACTTCAACAACTCTCAAAAGTGATTTCAATCTCATTTCATTAAATATTTTCAAAACTACTTCATCTTCCATTTTCTCTAAAGACTCAAAATGAGATTCAACTGCATGTAACATACCCTTTAGCTTACCAGAGGTGTATCACTAGAATCTTTCTTAAAGGTAGGCAAAATTTTCTCCAAAACATCAGTTGCCAGAATTATAAACTCCTCATCTTCCACATGGGACTTGAGTAAGTCCTCACTTGCTTTAGCTCGAGCTGAGGTAGCTAACTTAAGTGCTTGGATGGGAGTTAGAGAGATCAAATCAATTAGCCCATGAGAGAAGTCATCTTCATCTGTAACAATTTGCTTCCCTTTATTTGTCATAGTGGCTCTTGCCATGCTCACCATAGCATCATCAACCTTCTCTTCTCCTTTCTTCTTATCTAGACTAACATCTTCAATCTCCTCCACTGCATGCTTAGAATAAACTTCTATTATCAGATGATCTTGTATAGTTTCACATGGAGTCTCCTAGTTAAAAATAGTATCATCTGCAACTACTTGCTAAACTGGATCAATCTACACAAATGACTGATCACTTTTTCCACTGGGAACTTTTACCAATACTTCTAGAATAGAAGTATCTTTATGTGTTTGCTCATCTAGTTTGGTGGCATCCTTTTCCTAATTAACTTCATAATGCTGCCCTATCAAAAATTCTTTCAAAAATGCTTTGGTTATTTTAGCAGCTTCATTCATTTTACCAAGCATGATCTTTTTGACTCTCTTTTTACTCTAGAATCTATCTTTAGCTATCTTTAGCAATATATCAACTTCCTCTTTAGAGATGAAAGACCATAAACCAACTAATACATATTCCTTTATTTTGTCATCTTCTAAACTAGTTGTATGCCTCCTAGCATCCAAAATATCATATAATTCCTTTGGAATTGTGAGGCCTCACCTCGACTCAGTCTGACATTTCAGTGGATTTTATATTTAGACTATTATGGATACTTTATTTGGATGCATTTTGAAACTTAGAACTTATATGATTTCAGGATTTGGATAACATTGCTATGTTTTGATGATTTACTTATATGCTTTATGAGATAGAACACTACATGATTGTTAGATAAGATGATATTGCAATGATAGATGTCGTTATTGAATTTGCATGACTTTACTACGATAATAGAACTATGATGTATGGTTAAGTTTATGTGAATTGGGATGAAATTGCTTATGTGAAATTGCTTGATAAAAGATGTATTTAATCTGTGCAGATGAAAATTGTATGCAAGTGATGATGTGTATTGTTATTCCTTTGAATTATATTATATGTGGATATTTGAAAGTACTAATGTGTAAATTGAGATGCGCAGGAAATTGACCATGTGACCATGGAAAATTACGGAGAACCAAACCTAGACTTATGTATGTCCATAAGCCAGGGGTTGTCTATTTGGAGAGACAATACCCCGTTTGTGTTGTTTTTTATTTGTAACAGTATATGTTGCATGTGTGTTAAGTGTTATTTAAATTTAATGTGTAAAATCCACAAGAGACAATTTCATGTTTTAATTTGTAAAAGTGTTTTATTTGTGTCACTTGACACGTGTGGATTTAAGTTTAAATGTTTTATTTTTGTCTCTTGGTGGGAAAGTGTTCAAGTATAGTTTTTTTTCAATTAATGTAACGTGATGTCATAAATACCTTGGTAAAAGAATCTTTGGAGAGGTCAACATATGTTTGACTCGAAAATAAACTTCAGAGGGGTTTAAAATGGGTTAAATGAACACCTAGGGGTAGTTTAATAGGGTTTCCTAAAGCCCATAAGGTATACCTAAGGGTTAGGGGTAATTTTAGGCAAGTTTCTACTCCTAAGTGACCTTTTTGACACTTTAAAAATTGGCTTTTCTGAGTTGTGCGAAAATTGAAATTAGAAGTTTGAATCTAATTGAAAATTTTCCTATTCGAATGAGAGTTCTTTTTCCCATTCTACCTTACTTTCCTTTTTTAGTTTTTAGAAACTTGTGAGAACGGAGAGGATGAGCTTCTTAAGCAAGAATTTGAAAATTTGAGGGTAATCACCCACTCTCCATTTTTGGAGACAAGAGAATTTTTTTGAAAAGAATAGAATAGATTTGAATAGAAAATTTGGCTAAGGGTAGAAGAAGAAGATCCGTGGATTGGGCAGCTCTTCCTCAAATATTATCCTACCTTTGGGCAGATTAAAGTTGGTTTCATTATTCTTTAAAATGTCTTCTTTTCTTGCATGTGTTTGAAAGTATGTTAGTGTAAGAAATCTGGTTTCTTGTATGTCCTTTTTAGGAATTTTCTTTTGGTATTTTGCATTATGTTTTGTCTGTGTTTTTGGGAGTTTTCTCAAGACCTCTTACTCTTGGGAGAGAGGAGGATCTTGTGGGTGGTAGCAGTGACAACCCTCGAGTGAGAGACTCTCGTTTGAGAGCGATCACAAGGGATTTTTGTGTGACCCTTGCTGCATGACCTGTTTGTGCAATGCGGGTCATAAGGAGGGATATAAGGCTGGAATGCCTCGGGGGGCATAAGGAATAAGGGGTTGAAATTCTTGATGTATTTATTGTGCCATGAGGTGGCTACTTGTTTTCCATACTTGCAGTTCTCCTCAGGGTATTGGTTCACTACCACCCTTGAAAAGGTCATCACCAAAGTGTGGTGCAGTGTAGCCAAGTTTGGGAGTGTGTTTGAAATTTGTGTGCTTCCTACCTTCTATGTGTTTGCATGTTTGTTACCCATCTAGGGCTTGGTTCTCCGAGCTCGAGGGTGGCTACCAGTTAGCCTAGGCTGGGAGGTGAGCACTCAATGGTCATATTTGTGATTTATTATGCAGGAATATCAGGAGAAAAGAATAGGAAAAGTGAAAAGTTGCAGAAGATTATTGTTGAAGAAATCTAAATTCATTTGCAGTTATTAGTTTTTTTTTATAGGAGAAATACACCCTCATTTGCAGTTATTAGTTTATTTTTATAGGAGAAATACACCCTCATTTGTTGAAATGAGAGGCAAGTTGTAATTTTGAAAAATAGATATGAGATTTGTTATTGTAGTTAAATAAAGAAACATCCTATAAATGTTGTAGAATATCTTTAGTGTTGTAAAAAGCTAGATATATTTCTATTTCTGTTTTGGAAAAGAGTTACTTTTGGATTTCTTGCAATAGTTTTTGTAATATGGAAAAATTAGTTTTATTTAGATCTGGGTTCTTCTTTTTAGCTGAGAATTTAACTCCATTTTAATTGCAGAAAAATATGAGTTGTATTTGTTGTTAGCTTTTAAATAAATAAAAAAATTGTTTAGTTAGTTGCTGTATTAGTTGTGGAATCAGTGAATGTATTTATTGTAGAAAAGTATAATGTATTCCTAAAATAGTATTTCCTAAGTTCAGAAGAAAAAAAAAAAAAAAATTTCCGATGTGTTATGATAAATAGTTTAGTAGTAGATTTATTCCATTTTTTTTAGCATTTAAAATAAAAATAAATAGGAAAGGCATTAACTAGATTTGCATGCATATTGTAGTTTTAAAAATAATTTTTAGAATTCTGTTTTCTGTAAATCAATAGAGTACAATATAGTTCTAGAAAATATATCACCATTAAAATAGACTTATTTCTATACTTCCTTTCCTACAATTGTAAATCAAAATCTTTCGTGAGTACGATGTTAGTTTAAGAAAAAAGAAATAATACTATTAGTTATAAATAAATATATATAATTATATACATGTAGAAATCATGAATATATTTATATATATATTTTTATATTAACATGTCATATAAATACCCTACAAAATAAATGAAACTGTAAACCCTAGTATATATACCATTATATATATATATATATATATATATATATATATATATACTTATTTAACATAATGATTTACCTTTGTTTATTTTGTTTAAAAAAAAATTTGCATGTGAAACATATTGAGAAATATATATATATATATAAATTTTTTAAAAAATTTTTATAACTTAAAAAAAAACAAAAGGGTTTTGGTTTATCACGGGTTTCGGGCTGCACCCCACTGTGTGAGCACACAGTGGGAGGCGCCGAAGTGCCACCACTGTGTGGCCACATAGTGGGCGGCGCCCAATGCCACCACTGTGTGGGCACACAGTGGGCAGCGCCCGGCGCTCCACTGTGTAACCGCACAATGGGCGGCGCTCGGCTCGCCCACCGCCTCTTCCACTCGGCCCACTGGTAAATAAGAACGCCGTTGACCCTGCAAAAAAAAATGCCGAGCACCCCCCTGCAAAACATGGGTAATAAAATGGAACCCTAGCCCGGTTAGGGCTAGGGTAAATAGGTGAGGTGTGTTGTTTTTTTTAAAAAAAAAATTTATATATAAAGAGAAAATAAAGAAAGGGATTAGGGTTTGGAGGAACAAAAATAAAATAATTAATTGAATGTATGTATTATATATATATATATATATACATAATGTATTATGTATATATATATATACATATATATATACATAATGTAATATATATATACATAATGTAATATATATATATATATATATATATATATATATATATATATAAAATAAATTTATAACTTAAAAAAAAAAAAAAGGGATTTGGTTTATCACGGGTTTCGGGCCACACCCCACTGTGTGAACACACAGTGGGTGGCGCCGAAACGCGGCCACTGTGTGAGCACATAGTGGTAGGCGCCGAAGCGCCACCACTGTGTGGCCACATAGTGGGCGACACTCAGCGCCACCACTGTGTGGGCACACAGTGGACGGTGCCCGACGCTCCACTGTGTAACCACACAGTGGGCGGTGCTCGGCTCACCCACCGCCTCTTCCACTTGGCCCGCTGGTAAATAAGAACGCCGCTGACCCTGGAAAAAAAATGCTGAGCACCGCCCTGCAAAACATGGGTAATAAAATGGAACCCTAGCTCGGTTAGGGCTAGGGTAAATAGGTGAGGTGTGTTGTTTTTTAAAAAAAAAAAAATTTATATATAAAGAGGAAATAAAGAAAGGGATTAGGGTTTGGAGGCACAAAAATAAAATAATTAATTGAATGTATGTATTATTTTATATATATATATATACATGATATAGTTTTGAGAATGGTGAAGATATTAGATATTTATGGGTTTCCAAGAGTTCAAATATTCGAACGAAAATGAGTACGTTGTATTAATATTTGCTAAGGAAAAATATATCTATTTTAGTTGCATATAATAAGGATATTTTAAGATACATTATGTGTATTAATGTTTAAATTATTTTAAAAAAATCAATAGTAAGGTTGTTTATAGGGCGGATGGTAAATCAAATAATTAATTAAGAGTTGGTTGTCAAACATGGAACTATAGAAAAAAAAGGGGAATTGGTTCTTTGATTTTTTAATAAAAATAAACTAATGAGAGATGTTTATTAAGAAATTAATAGACACTTTAATCAGTTATTAAAATTATTGATTTAAAAATGGATTTTAGACTATAAAGTCTTATTGGAGATTAAATTTATCTTCATCTACTATTTTTAATGAGTTTGATTTAATTAATCTATTGACTAGGTATCTTGTGAAAATAAAATTAAACCATTTAGTTTTTTCGCAAATAAATTTGATTAATTTCAATACTTAGTTAGTATTAGAGTTAGCTCGAATATTGTTGTGGCAAACATGTTAGTGCATGTCACGTTAGCAAACTTGTTAATTAATTTGTATTTTAAAAAAAAAAATCATTTCATTTTTGCCCTAAATTTTGGGCATAACAGGATTTATAGATGATAGCTCAATTAATGCTTTACTATAAGTATTCATATATTGTACAACTACTACCTCAATAGCTCTCTGATCTTTATCAACACAATTTTTATAATATACAGATAAATTCTTGAGGTTTCCTTCCTTTACAATTTCATCAATAATCTCATCCAATGATTTTGGGGGCACAATAGTATATGTACCTTCAAACTTACCCGATTTGAGAGCTTCATCAAGTTCTAACTTTTTCTTCCTTCTTGATTTTGTTCTACTAGATGGCTTACTTTGTGTTTTAGACTTCTTAGCAGGTTGAGCTTCACCGGTTGGGGGCTTCGTAGCTACCATAACATAGGTAGCAATATTCTTCACTTCACGCACTCACTCATCAGATTCAGTTTCCTCTTCTACAGTGGCTGCAACATAATCCCTTTAGGTTTTCTACTTCTTCCTTTTCTCTGCTCCACCAGTTGATGATGATTGTGACTTAGGTGGAGAAATAGGATTCTACACAAAGGAGGTAGGTGCAAACTTGCTTTGTCTATGCTTGGTCTACTTGGGAGGAGTGGAGACTGGTTTAGTCTACTTAGGCTTCACCATGTCTTCCTCCTTCAATATGTTTTTCTCCCTAGCCCTCTGCATAACTTCATTGGTTATACCCATCTTCTCTACAAGCTATTGAACTTCCCTTCTCACTTTTCTCTTCCTACCAGGCTTAGTGAACTTTATCTGCAAGTCCATACTCTTCTCTTTATAATATCAAAATATTTCCTCCTTTTCATCTACTGGTTTACTGAGGAGGTGCTAAGCATATGTGTCAAGTGTAATTTCATCTACCTCATATCCTATGGGAAAAATCTAAACTATTTGTGGCTCAACTTCTTTCATATGTCATTGGTCATTGTCCACAATGAAGCATATTGTATCTTCGTACTTCTCAATGATAGCCTTCAGAATTCTCTCTTTTCTTTGCATCATCTCTTGAAATGTCTTGAAGTAACCCCATAAGGCATATTTTTGAACAACTGTATCACCCAAAACCTACAACCCTTCCTTTATTTGGAGTGCCAATGATTTATCATGATCCCATTGAACCTTTCCAATACTGGGGATGTCATTCAAGAAATAAAGTGCCAAAGAAATAATCAAGGTACCAAATTTGAACACGTGATTCTTTTCTTGTTTGATCTTCTTTATGTTTCTCATTAGTTGATTAAGAAGCGTTTCACATATATCATACTTCTTCTCTTCCTTGAGCATTTGATAAGCTGCATAAATAGCAGTATCAGATATTGGGTTCTGTCTGCTAGACTAATAAATTTTATTTCCAATGAACATTGAAGCAAATCTTACATCAAATTCAACAATGTCATTAATATTCATCGATTAGTTGTCATTCTTGGAACCGGTTACCTCCATCACATTTGTATTCTTGACATGTCAGAGTCTAGGGACCTCACCGGTTGCATTCAAATAGGCTACTACTTGAATGGCTTGCTTTGTGATCTTGTAGGGTCTATCTAGCCATCGAAATTCATTGTGGATTCGGCTCTGAATATACCTCACCCATTCGGGCTCATCAAATACTAGGAAATGAACAAATTGAATAAAACCCTTATCATGCAATGACTTGAAATATGATTTCAAATTCCCAATGTCATCTAAAATGCACTTAGCATATGGAGATAACATGTCTGGATTACCCAATTCTTCAATGTTGCAATGTGTGTATGCTCTAATGTCTTTGTTATGCAATACTGCATACGGTAGAGAGGAAAATGCACCATTCAGATTGTCTTCAACTAACTTAAATGGGTGTTTCTTGAACACGGGCCTTGCTCTTTTAATAATTTCAACAACAAGAGGAGTTGCAATGCTAGATGATGATTCCATTATGAAAATTAGGTTATAAATAGATAGCTTTGTATGTGGGTAAATACCTTTTCAATCTCAATCGAATGCAAGGAGTCATTATTGGATCATTACAGGATTGGATTTCACTCCTAGATCTCTTTGGATTCGCTACTCTTCTCTCTCTCTTCATTGAAAATGTGAGAAATAAATAATACAATTCCCTTTTATCCTTCAGAAACCTAACTTTCATTTTCAATAAATGCATAGTCCTAAAATATTTCCAGATACCTTTCTTTTTATGAATTCTTCCACTGGCATCTCAGATTGCTAAGAATTCTTCTAGATATCATTTGCATTGCTGATCTTAATCTTCTTCAGCCTTCCACAATTGGTTATAGATCTCAGAAAGGGGGTTTTGAGGATTTTTTTATGAAAAACTCCCCCTAAGGCCAAAATGCCCTAGTTAGCAGATGAGGTTCCAACACCGCAATCAGGTGTGGAGCCATTTTGAATAGTAGAATTTTTCTTCTTAACCCACCCCTTCTTATGTTGATCGCTGATCTCTTCTACCTTTGCTTTGCCCTTTTCATCTGAATTGTTCTTGTTTACTAGACCATTGTTACTCATGTTCTTACTTATGCAATATTTTGCAATATGACCAGGTTTGTTGCATTGATGGCAAACAAAATTTCCTTGCATAGGCCTTAAATTCATCTCATTTGGTCTCCTCCTGCATTTGTTAGATATATGTCCAAACATTCCATAGGCATAACATCTCTTATTCTGAAAATTATTCATCATTCTGCACATATTTGACTTTTATCCAAAGTTGTTGCATTTGAAACATTGACTAGTAAAGGTTGGACCATTATTCATCATTCTATTTTTGCATTGACTTGACATATGACTGAATCAATTGCAAAAAACATTTACCATTGAATTTATAAGCATTAGGTTGTCTTACCAGAGGTCTCTTGTTCTTTAGTTGATGAATTCTTTGTCCAAAACTGAAGGGTTCTCCTTTTTCAAATCCAAGTCCTCACATGTCTTTTGCACTTCTCTGACTCTCTAACATCTCATCAAGCCTTGTTGAGATAGCTTTGAATTTCTCCTTGTACTCATTAGTAGTAATAAGTTCATCTCTCAGCATTATGACTTGCCTTTCAAGTTCATGTCCATTATTTTTCGATTGGACCAATTCAAGCATCAATTGATCAATCTCATAGTTTAGTCTGCAACATTCATCTGATTTGTCCTTCAATGATTGAGTCTATCTTTCTTCATTCTTCTTCCAGTTTTCAATATCCTTTGTCAGCTTCATCACAATGGATTGCATCTCATTCCTCAACACTACATTTTCTCTAGCAAGTTTTTCACATTCATCTATCTTGTCTTGATTTTCAATGCTTTGCTCTTCGTTCTCTTTGGGTTTGTCTATCAGCTCCTTTCTCTTGTCCCTAGAAGTTCTCACTTGTTCTTTCAATGTCTCAATGAAGTATTTAGCTGCACTCAAGTTTTTTCCAAGGAACTTACTTCATTTCTTGCTACATCAAGGTCTTCAAGTTCCACACTAACCTATCTCTACAAACTAGACTCCATTGATTCAATCTTCAGGATCTTCCTCAAGCTGTTAGGCTTCCTCGAAGGAACTAAGCTCTGATTCCAATTGTTGGAATCAATTAACACTGAGAGGGGGGATAAACTAGTGTTTTTCAAGTAACAAAATTATTAAATCGATTCTTTAACCACCAAAGAAAAATAAAGGAAAGAAAAGTGCAAAAATATAAACCAATCAACAACACAACCATAAAATCAGAATTTTGACGTGGAAATCCAGAAAGGGAAAAACCATAGTGAGATTGAGTACCCACAATATTATTATACTTCGATAAGGAGTATGATAATATTACAAAAGGAATGCACTTGCATTCAGGCACACTACCTAGAGCTCACTGCTCAATTACATAAGAGGGCAACAACCCTAGAGGACTCACTCTCCTAAAAAAAGAAATACAAGAGTGAATCCAATGTCTAAACTAGAATATAACATCTACAAATGCCAACAATAAATTATGGTTAAGCACAATCTCATTGTTCGATAATACTCTGTCTTTCAGCCCTGTTATGCAACACGGTCATCTACCAGAGCATCAAATTTGAATTTTGATACTCATTCACACTTCACACATCAACATTCACATATTACACACATACATACATCCTAGAATGACCATCTGGATTAGAGTTATATATCCACACCAACAAAATTGATCTCAAACAAGTCGACTGCATAAAACTACCAAATACGAAACATGTAGTGACACGTCGGCTCAATCTGTCCATAAATCCATATGTGGAACCAAAATAGATGATACAAATATTCACAGACAATGGTAAAATCACCTTGAACTCAACAACATCCACCTAAATCATCCCAAGTATTTCGAGCCATACATTACACCATCAAACATAAGAATAACTCTGTTCTTCCAGAATTACCAGATACCAACCCTTGAATCTTGCACTAGAATCAGAATTGGATTGCAAATTAAGCTACCTCAAACATCCAATCATCTATCCATGATACCAAAAACCACAACTATATAACCAAAAATGAGTTATGCTCAATGAATCTACACACTATGTTGCACCTTCTAGATTTATGCCTAATAAATAACCAAAACTCCGTAAGTCTTCTGGTAACTCCAATTTATATATACTGGATAGGATTACTAGGCTTAGTTTCCATCAATGACAAGCCCTAGCAATCTTCATGTATTAATCTTCACCAGTATACTGTCTCTTGCCAACAGGAAACTGCACCTAGGCATGACAAAAATGGTTTTCCCTAAAGGGAAATTTTTTTCTTTACTATTTTTATTATTTTGGTACATTTTGGAGTGGTATTGATTTTCAAATTATCATGAATTATTCAGGAGCTAATATATATATAGTTGTTTCATGATGTGCAAAAATGACTTATGTGAAGGAGTTATCTTGTCAGAATCATTGCACCTATACACAAAGCATGGATGTTATTGTGATCCTTGACTATACTAAAGTTTTCTTCATCTAAAAATACACATCATTATAAGGTACCACGAGATTCAATCTGACAAAGAGTTGCAACCAATACATGTTGGATTTGTAAAGCAAGATTTTTGCATTTTAGGTGAGATATTGGATTATGATGGTTGATGTTGATGGGTTATTTGTGTTGTAAGATGCGCCCTTGGTCCTATGAATCACAAGTGGTAATTTTGTGACATGGATTAACCACCTTCTATGGATTCTATTTTTCTAGTGGTTGTAGCGAGCATTGACAGGTCGACTTTTTGGTGCAATGACAATCATACCCAACAAATGGTATTAGAGCTAGGTTGCGGGTTCAAAACTTGCTTGCGCTAAGGGGAGATTGTTGTAAGGTGCACCCTTGGTCACATGTAACACAAGCAGTGGGTTTGCGACATGGTTTAACTACCTCTTATGGATTCAATGTTTCTGGTGGTTGAAGCGACCATTGACAGACCGACCGTTTGGTGCAACGATAACCGTACCCAACAATTTGACATCTTATATGTACGATATTTTATTTTCATAAATTGGGAGTATGGACAATTTGAAAAATAATCTCATCATTTGATAATTGATTTAGGACATTAATAATTCCAAAAAAATTGTTTAGAAAGTAGTTGAATTCTAGTAACTCCTTTTCATTGCACAATAATCATGAATAGATTTTTTTAAAAACAATGAATATATCCTAAATGTGGCACATGTCTCATTTGTGATCTCACTTACTTTACCATATTCGAATGTGGATCAAATGATTACTACTATTGTACAAATGTAACTTGTATCTTTCAGTATTAGCATCTAAATCTCTTCCACTAGGGAAGGAAGGACATATGTAAAACATTTATCATATTTGGAACAACATGTATGTCTATATTCTATTTTTCTTCCAAATTATTGCATGTCCTAAATTTTTTTAAGTCAATTTAATAATATGATCACATTTGTGGGAAGCTCTAGAAAATACTTCTATCCTATTTATATGAATGTAAAAAAGTCAATAATCCATTTACTATACTCATTGATAACTTGTGAAACATTCAATTTTTTCATGTCTCCTTCTAAAATCCTTACTACATACATATTAAATGCAATATTTGATCTTCTATAATGCACCATTGATTTCTTCTAGTCCAAGTATTGGTAGAAACTATAAACTTTCATTTGATCTGGTCCATGCATACTACAACTTTCTTTGTATGTCCAAGGTACATTCCCTTCCTACCCAAAGAGTGAATCAAATAAGAAGTCATATAGAATCTTCTAGCTTATTTTGTTGTTCATAATTGGTCATGTAAATTTTTACATTTAATCTGGGACTAATGAACCATGTCTTGGTACAGCATAGTATGAATGAACTAGAATATCCTAAACAATTGTTTACATTATAGTTCTAGTGGTATAGGCCATCTCTAATTGTTGTCAGTACTAATTGTTGATGAAGTATGACATAGAATTTCTCTATAATTGGCTTTGTGTGTGGTCTACTAGCATTCTACCTTCAGGAGTAGAAAATATTATTTATTCTACATTCTATTTTTTTGTAAATACCATTACCTTGGGCATTCAATGGTTGTGTGGAATCTTCTTTCTTCAAGAATACTATTATTAGTCATTCTCTTAGTCTTGGTAGTATCTCTGGTTCCATTCACCTTGATCTAGAAGTTTTCCAATCCTAAATGTCCTAGGTTACTATCAATGATGTCCAGTCACATGTTGAATATATATTTTATAATAGATTTACACCTTTGAACACTTACCTCATATGTATAAGTAATTGTAAACATGAAATCATGTAAGAAACCAACAACATCCATTATATTCAAATCTATAATTAATGTATTTCTTTGTAAAACTTTTTACTTATTCTAACCTTTTGGATAGAATTAGTGGGTATCTAGACTCTAGGTGTTCACTTTTGAACTCCCTACATCCAAAAAAAAAACCTCAAATATGTTTACAGTGCCCTTGCGCATAATTTCAATTAAATTTTACATTTGAAAGTCCAGTTATAAAAATCAACTCCACAAAATATAATTTCCTTATAATTTTAAGTGAGTGTGTCAATGAACAAATGTTTATTACGCTACTCCATTAAGATAATAAAAAGGTGACCATGTACCTTTTAATTGACAAATTTTATATTGTTGGTCAATATGACTATATGTAAATGTGCAAGTCAAAGGTTTAATCTTTATGACATATTTAAGGGAAGGCTACAAATAGATGTTATAGCTAACTTCGCATACCCTCAGCTTCTAAATGGTACTGTGGATTTTGATGATTTTTTTGTTGGCTTCGTATGTGACTTAAGTGCTTATATGTATCATTTTGAATTTTGGGTAGTTATGATAAATGTTGTGGGATTCATTGTGAACTCAAGTGTCAAAAAGTGGTCATTTGAATCAACATCTCATATATATTCCTTAGTGCGTCGTTAAACATTTTCTTTGACTACCAAAAAGTTTGCAAATTGATCTAGTACTTATGCACAAATGCCCCAATAAATGTGTGTTATTGGTACCAATAAAATTGCACAATTGATCTTATTACTAACGTTTTTTCAACCTACTAGATATACCAATGAATAGCTATTAGCCCACTAGATGATTTTATTAGTGGACTTTTAATTAACGAAATCTAATGAATGATAATTAAAATATGGAAGATAACTAGACTTCTTCCCCATTTCAGCAACATATAAAAATCTCTAATGAAAGGTAGACGAACATGCCACATTGAGAGGATGAACCTTCCCGTGCGTTGGTCATAAGTCACCTGTATTTTGCACTGTACGATTTTAACATGCGAGTTCCTCGATGTTTCAGATTTGGACATTGACGCGACAGAATCTACCAGCCAAAATAAAATGCCAAAATTTCCCGTCAAATAGAGTGTTTATTACGTCAGAAAACATGTCGCGAGTCAATTATTGCAATTTCCATGCAAACACTCCGACCCCTGTTGAACGAATCTACAGCTTAGAAGTTTCAACTTTGCGCCAGTGTTGTAGGCAGGCATAACAGAACAGCTGGACAAGTTAATTTAGAATAAATTAGTGCGGTGGTAGCATTATTTCAAAAACCTGGGCAAGTGAAGCAAAATATCTGGGCTGCGTTGCAGAAATATGGCCAACATGAGCGTTTGGAAGACATGGACAATTGACGTCATAGACAGTTTGAAGGCCGTACCTGCAGTTCTTGAGAACAAAGTCCTTTATGCTGTTCCATCGTGTTTGAAGAATGACCAGACAGAGGTATTCTACCATCCTAAACAGATCTCCTTCGGTCCTCGACATTTTGTTCTTTCTGGTCGCTCAGAAAATTTCAGTGACTCGGAAAATTTCAAGTCAGAAGTCGCCCGCAAATTTCCTGAGCAGTTCGAATCGTTAGTGGAGAATCTTAAAAGCAATCACGTGGAGCGCTTAGAGAAAATCTATGGCATAGAAGTCATCGGCAGATTTCCCGAAGAAGATAGGGATGTTGGCCTTTCCTGGCTGTTGGCAAGAGACGGCTGCTTCCTTCTAGAAGTCCTCCAAAGTTTTGAAGATGGAAGAAATGAGGAAGGCACGGAAAGAAATCAGGGACAGGAAGGGACAGGAACAAATCACGGAGAGAAGACCATGTTGCAGCATATTCTTAAGAGGGACAATCACCACCCTTTGTTGAACGAAATAGTGAAAGATATGTTCAAGTTGGAGAATCAGTTGCCACTCCGGATTTTAGACGATATAAGGCCGCATCTGAGGAGTGACGGGGAAGCTAACTGGTTTGAGTCTGCATTGAAAAACTTATCTCCCATTGAGGTAAGGCCGGAAGTTGGCAGACCGACCTACAAGAACAAAATTCATATCCTCCAGATGCTTGGTCAATATATGATCGACAATATAGAAGACCCATCTCCTACTACAGAGCATACAGAGGCAAATCCTAATAATGAAGCTGAGGATAAAGCACTCCTGGATGCAAGGCGAGATGCTCAGAGAAATAAAAAGAAGCTATTCAAATATATAATTAATATGCTAAAGTTCGTATTTGTTGTAATATTTGTTCTTCTCATTTCTCCTGTTTTAATCATATGGTTTGTATGGTTACTCATCTGGTTAATGAGGGAATCCTATCGAACTTACTTGCGGGGTAGAGCAGAGGAGGATGGCCGTCACGTTCCAACTATAGAAGAGTTGCATAGGATAGGAGTGAAATTCAAGGCATTGAAGGGCGAAGGAATCAGCCACATACATTTCAATGAGAGCAAGTCAACACTGCACCTGCCTAAGTTCACCGTAGACGACAGGTCGGAGGTGATACTGAGAAACCTTTTGGTGATGGAGACGCAATGGGAGGATAAAGAGAAAATAATAACGAGGTATGTGGTGTTCATGAACGACCTTATTAACACCAGTGAGGACGTGGCTCGGTTGAGGCGACGAGGCATCATCGCCAAAAAGCTTGGAAGCGACGAAGATGTGGCTCGGCTCTGGAACAGTGTCACTGTTCCGGCAACCGACATACCAAGTTATGAAAAGATTGACATGGTTTCAGAATCTATAAATGCTTACCGAAGAAAATGGTGGAGGGTTCTGTGGGCTCAATTTTGCAACGCCCACTGTTCTAAGCAATGGTTAGTCGCTTCTCTTCTCGGAGGAATCTCCCTTCTTGTACAGGTCGTTTGCTTATTTAACAACTGTTCAAATTCGGGTGAGTGGCTTAAAATCATTAAAAAAACTGCGTATTTATTTAGGTCTGTTTAGATGCTAGATCTATTCCATGAATATCTGGTGCTTCCAGATTACTATTCCATCATTTCCTTTTATGTTTTAGTTATTCAATGTTTCAAAGAGGTATAAAGCCATCTGCTTGTTCTCTTTGATTTTATATCCTCCCATAGACGGTTTTGAAAGAGGCAGAAAACAATATACTGCGTATTGAATATTTCAAATATATATTATATAATTTTCTTGCATTTCTGATTGCTTATTAAGCATAAAATATTGAATTTTTGAAAGCGATATTAAGTTATGTTACACATTACAATAGCAATTTAATTTTGAGAGGCATCTTAAATAATTTGTTTCATTTTTAAAAATAAAATTATTGTTTTTTAAATAATTATTTTAAAGTGATAACTCTTAATTATTGATCTTAAACTGAAGAAATTTAATTATTTATATCATATCAATATATTTGAGAAAAATACTTAGGATATATCCTCCTACAAATGAATATTAGAAGTGTAAAAGATTCACCAAAAGAATGTTTACTCATTATTATCAATAAATTTCTATAGAACATGCACTCTAATGGTATAAATGCACTTCAGCCTCTTTGTAAAGAATAAACACCTTACATATTTAAAAAATTGTGTTACTTGCAACCAATTCTATTAGAGACATCTTTTCATATTTGAATCTCATTTCTCAAAAATAGTTTTCTCCTTTCATGACTATCAAATATTTTTCAACTAGGTAAGTAGCACAAAATCATAACAAACTAATTGTTGTTTTATTCAAATATTTTTCTCATTTCATGACTATCAAATAGTTTTCAACTATATAACTAGCATAAAATCATAACAAACTACTTATTGTTTTGTGTCTACACCTAAATGATAGATCTACTCTAGAAATATCAGGAGTAGTAGAAATTTGTATTATATAAAATGGATAGTGAATGTTGGCATGAGATTGTAAATAGAAACATCTCCTCTTGTTTTCTACCTTCATGTAAGTATCCTATTTTAATATATTATTGTTTCATTTTATGTCATAGATATTGAATGTTTTAGACTTTTATAAGTTATATGTTCACTTTCTTATTTTTATCTTCTTGGAAGATAAAGACATATTGAATCTTCTAGTAAAATACAAATCAATATATTGTAAATTGAATATTTGAAATAAATATTATATAATATTTTAATATCTTTTTTTCCATTTTCTTTAAGTTAATAAAATTGAATTTTTGAAAAATAAGAACTTTTATTTAATTCTATCTATTTGATTTGAAAATAGTATTTCTTTTTATGTTTTTGGTTTTCCTAGAAAGCTGAAAATATTTCACGAGACTAACATAAGTTCACCAATAGTACCTAACATAGACACATTTAAATAACATCTTATAAGAATTTGGATTTTTTATTTATGTTTATATCTCAATTTATAAGAGATTATTTCCTTTACTTGAATGATGTTCCTTCTATACATCTTAGCTCGATTCCTGTTTGTTCATAAGTGATTATAGCATAAGGATCAATTCAGTATGTTATTTAGTTGATAAGTAAATAGTTTCTTTTTTCTCTCTCAACTATTCACTACGAAACATTTTGATTTCTTTTATAACCCCCAAATCATGGAACACACTATTCGTGTATTACTATTGATTCTTTATCTTGATATGTGCTTTTGTGTCTATTTTCAGCTAGATCTATTCCTATTATATAAATTGTTTGACAACTCCTTTTTACCTATTTCATATCGTTGTTACTACTAGTCATTTCCCTTCTCATCATTCTTTGTGGACTATGTCTGTTTGGGTTGTTTGTAAGATTTTGTTTTCATATTTTTCTGAAGTTAATATTAAATTAGGATTGAATACTAATTCAATGGTAAAATTTATAAATTCATTTCAATATTCATTTAGATTGGTGTCAATTTTATTTGAA